>NW_026943781.1:0-17094 GCF_024139115.2 Armigeres subalbatus | reverse complement strand
TTGGAAAGATAATATGGCACTTTAATTGGTATGATATAAAAACAATAGAATTTAATGCTCATCAATGAAATGTATTGTACTTTTATGATATTTTATTGCAACTCTATTGTATTTTTTATCCGGGCAGCGATCGTTCGAGTGACCCCTGAGGAGAGAAGTCGAGAATTAGCTGGGCAAAACAACTCGACCGGTGGTCTTCCGGATCCCGGAAGTGGTGCTTAAGCCACCGGTTATAATTAAACCTCAAGCTGATGCTACGAACAGTTACTGTGTGCGTTTCATCGACCGGAGTGCCTCGATAGAACTAAGGGAATATCCATAAAGTACCTCACGCAAAAATATGTGATTTTCAACCCCCCTCCCCCTTCGTCACGCTTTTTGTTACAATCCTCTAAAACGCTGCTCTGAACCCCCTCCCCCCTATGGCCGTGACGTACTTTGTGGATGGCCCCAAAGACTACCCGAGAAGATGAAATCTCGCTTAACTTTTCAAAAGGTCCTAAGTAACATTTTTTTCATGAATTAATTTGAGTAGCGCAATCAAAAGCTTTCATGTTGTTCTGTCGATTGCGCTATTCAAATTAATTCATGAAAAAAATGTTACTTAGGACCTTTTGAAAAGTTAAGCGAGAAATCATGGTCTACGGGCTAATTCGAAATTGTCCCCAAAGCGAAGTTAATTGCTGCCAGCTCAGCAACATAAACCGAACACGGTTCCTGAAATTTTAGGAAGGTGGTTGCCCGAGCAGGAGCGATGACCTCGATAACAGAAATTGGTATGATTTAGCCTTGCATAAGAGGTAAAGCACCAAAAAATAATACCAAAAACTTATATGCAGAATACTTGAGGCATACCATGCTTAGGTATTTCAATACCAAACGAATAATAATTGGTTATGCATTTGGTATTGAAATTCAATTTGATAACTGAGTTTGTTATGGCTTAAGTATTGTGCATATTAGTTTTTGTTATTATTCCTTTGGTATTTTACCTATTGTGCAGGGCTAGTTCATAACAGAGTATGGTATCAATAACAGAGTTAAGTATTATTGAGCCAATTTCTCCTGCTCGGGTAAAGTTACATTGAAACACCGAAGCCAGTGGATTTATTATTGCGAGAACCATCAGTGAAATATCTGTTGTTGCAATTGACATGTTCATATTTTTTGTAAGGAGGAAATTGGCCGGCTGAAAAACAACAAAGCCCCTGGGGTTGTCCAACTACCAGGAGAGCTATTTAAATACGGTGGGAGGTACTGGCTAGAGCGCTGCACTGGGTCATTACCAAGATTTGGGAGGAGGAAGTTTTGCCGCAGGAGTGGATGGAAGGTGTCGTGTGTCCCATCTACAAAAAAGGCGATAAGCTGGATTGTAGCAACTACCGCGCAATCACATTGCTGAACGCCGCCTACAAGATACTCTCCCATATTTTATGCCGTCGACTAGCACCAATTGCAAGGGAGTTCGTGGGGCAGTACCAGGCGGGTTTTATGGGCGAACGCTCCACCACGGACAAGGTGTTCGTCATTTCTCCAAGTACTGCAGAAATGCCGCGAATACAACGTTCCCACACATCATCTGTTCATCGACTTCAAAGCCGCATATGACACAATTAATCGGGACCAGCTATGGCAGCTAATGCATGAACACGGATTTCCAGATAAACTGACACGGTTGATCAAAGTGACGATGGATCGGGTGATGTGCGTAGTTCGAGTTTCGGTAAACTCTATTGTGGCTCACAATACAAAAACATTCAAGAATATTGTTTTCAACCATAAAGCGTATTGTAAATGGCAGTTTTACAATAGAAAATAGGGGTTGTTATGTATCTTTACAATAAACAAATCGATTTTTTCTCGAACAATTTTTTGCCATAACAATTGAATTTATTGTAATTTTATTGCCAATATTTAACTGGCAATGGAATTTATTGTACGTCTATTGGAAAGATAATATGGCACTTTAATTGGTATGATATAAAAACAATAGAATTTAATGCTCATCAATGAAATGTATTGTACTTTTATGATATTTTATTGCAACTCTATTGTATTTTTTATCCGGGCAGCGATCGTTTGAGTGACCCCTGAGGAGAGAAGTCGAGAATTAGCTGGGCAAAACAACTCGACCGGTGGTCTTCCGGATCCCGGAAGTGGTGCTTAAGCCACCGGTTATAATTAAACCTCAAGCTGATGCTACGATCAGTTACTGTGTGCGTATCATCGACCGGAGTGCCTCGATAGAACTAAGGGAATATCCATAAAGTACCTCACACGTGAAATTCAATTTGATAACTGAGTTTGTTATGGCTTAAGTATTGTGCCTATTAGTTTTTGTTATTATTCCTTTGGTATTTTACCTATTGTGCAGGGCTAGTTCATAACAGAGTATGGTATCAATAACAGAGTTAAGTATTATTGAGCCAATTTCTCCTGCTCGGGTGAAGTTACATTGAAACACCGAAGCCAGTGGATTTGTTATTGCGAGAACCATCAGTGAAATATCTGTTGTTGCAATTGACATGTTCATATTTTTTGTAAGGAGGAAATTGGCCGGCTGAAAAACAACAAAGCCCCTGGGGTTGTCCAACTACCAGGAGAGCTATTTAAATACGGTGGGAGGTACTGACTAGAGCGCTGCACTGGGTCATTACCAAGATTTGGGAGGAGGAAGTTTTGCCGCAGGAGTGGATGGAAGGTGTCGTGTGTCCCATCTACAAAAAAGGCGATAAGCTGGATTGTAGCAACTACCGCGCAATCACATTGCTGAACGCCGCCTACAAGATACTCTCCCATATTTTATGCCGTCGACTAGCACCAATGGCAAGGGAGTTCGTGGGGCAATACCAGGCGGGTTTTATGGGCGAACGCTCCACCACGGACAAGGTGTTCGTCATTTCTCCAAGTACTGCAGAAATGCCGCGAATACAACGTTCCCACACATCATCTGTTCATCGACTTCAAAGCCGCATATGACACAATTAATCGGGACCAGCTATGGCAGCTAATGCATGAACACGGATTTCCAGATAAACTGACACGGTTGATCAAAGTGACGATGGATCGGGTGATGTGCGTAGTTCGAGTTTCAGGGGCATTCTCGAGTCCCTTCGAAACCTGCAGAGGGTTACGGCAAGGTGATGGTCTTTCGTGTCTGCTATTCAACATCGCTTTGGAAGGGGTAATACGAAGAGCAGGGATTAACACGAGTGGTACAATTTTCAATAAGTCCGTCCAGATATTTGGCTTCGCCGACAACATAGATATTATGGCACGTAACTTTGAGAAGATGGAGGAAGCCTACATCAGACTGAAGAGGGAATCTAAGCGGATCAGACTAGTCATCAACATGTCGAAGACGAAGTACATGATAGGCAGAGGTTCAAGAGAAGACAATGTGAGCCACCCACCACAAGTTTGCATCGGTGGTGACGAAATCGAGGTGGTAGAAGAATTTGTGTACTTGGGCTCACTGGTGACTGCCGAAAATGATACCAGCAGAGAAATTCGAAGACGCATAGTGGCTGGAAATCGTACGTACTTTGGACTCCGCAAAACGCTTCGATCGAATAGAGTTCGCCGCCGTACCAAACTGACAATCTACAAATCGCTCATTAGACCGGTAGTCCTCTACGGACACGAGACCTGGACGATGCTCGTGAAGGACCAACGCGCACTTGGAGTTTTCGAAAGGAAAGTGCTGCGTACTATCTATGGTGGGGTGTCGTTGGCGAATGGTACGTGGAGGAGGCGAATGAACCACGAGTTGCATGAGCTGCTGGGAGAACCATCCATCGTTCATATCGCGAAAATCTGACGACTGCGGTGGGCCGGGCACGTAGCCAGAATGTCGGACAGTAACCCGGTGAAAATGGTTCTCGACAACGATCCGACGGGCACAAGAAGGCGAGGTGCGCAGCGGGCAAGGTGGATCGATCAGGTGGAAGATGACTTGCGGACCCTCCGTAGACTGCGTGGTTGGTGACGTGTAGCCATGGACCGAGCCGAATGGAGAAGACTTTTATATACCGCACAGGCCACTTCGGCCTTAGTCTGAATAAATAATAATAATAATCTAAGCCCATAGTCCGATCTGGTCAATTTTCAATAAGAAAATATGAGACATTCTGCGTCGAATGCAATTTCATGCGCGCAAATCGGTTGAGGAAAAGTGCCTGAAAAATGAGTGAGTTTTTTTTCCGATTTTTCCATAAAAAACCCAGATTAATCCACCTAGCGGTGATGGTGCCTTTCTCGACCTTCGTAAAATGTGTGTGCTTGAAAATAGATGAGCTAGTAGCTAGGAGTAAAAAAGACAAATTTCTTTGTCCGTTCTATGAAAATCAGATTATTTATGGCAAAGATATTGTAGATCCAGTTGAAACCCGAAAATCATATTTTGTCCCATTCCCGGATGTCGCCACTGCATCGCGAGTGGTACCCGACTATGGCACAGCTGCGCACTACTCGCGATGCAGTTGCAACATCCGGAAATGCGAGAAAATGCGATTGTCGCGAAACCTCGGTTCGGTTTTCAGCTTGATCTACAATATGCTAATAAGAATTTCAACATTTTTGTTTCCTTTCCAAACTTTTGACGTACATACCCTGTTTTATTTTACCAAGTCATATATTTTAAGGATATCACTTTTGGATGTAAATTGAACCGAAGCTCCGACTACACAAAAAGAAAATGAAAATGTCATTCCCATCAAGCGAGCGGAGGGCAATATTTGTTATGATATAAATCTATGACCGTCTTTCTGCCAAACTCCCGTATGAAGAGGAAGGAAGTGTATTAGTGTGGAAGCATCCGATGGTTCGTTTTCGAAAGAAATGATAGCCTTTCGGTACAACTTTTGTTGCACAAGAAAGGCAAAAAGTATTTTGGCCAAAATTTCTAATGTAATAGTCCAATCTGGCCAACTTTCAATAGAAAATAATAGAACAGGATTCCGCGTCTAATGAAATTTGTTGTGAGTAAATCGGTTGAGGATAAGTCCATTAAGAGTCAGCTAGACTTTTTACTCGCTTTTTATAGCACATAGTATATTTTGGCCATAATTTCTGTGCCCATGGTCCAAATTTTTAATAGAAAACAATACGACAGGATTCCGCGTCGAATGAAACTTGTTGGAATTATAGATAGTGGAATATATAGATGAGTGAAGATAAATCCTCTGTCTCCAAACGAACTGTCAAACGTGTCTCCAAACGAGCATGACGTCACGATTTCAATGGAAACGTTAAGGGCTGTGACGTCATATGCGCGAGTGCATGGGCAGAAAAATCGACTCAGCCATGCTTCCGCTCATATATATAGTCTACTATTTATAGTTGGAATTAAATCGGTTGAGGATAGACCTGTGCGCCGAAGTATTTGTGAGCGGCGGCGGCGTAAGGCCATTTTTACACCGGCGGCGGCGGCGTCGGCGGCGTCACGCCGTAAGCAATGTTCGGCGGCGGCGGCGGCGGCGTGAATCGGCGTGAAGAATTTTGAGCTGAGAAAAAAAATGTCATGCGGCAAGGCATATCATGCTTTTCATGAATTTTAGGGTTTTTTGTACAATTGCTAGCTACAGTCAGACTGATGGGGGGAACATCCTAATAGCTATAGCTTGTATCTCCACAGCAAAAGTTCATATTACATCCTCCACTAGGACATTGCCGCATCACAGCACATAAGTTCATTGAAAAGTATTTCGGATATAAATCCAGAAATTCGTTTGGAAATTACTCAAGATATTCCTCAGAAAATTCGAAGAATGAATTCTAAGAACTAATTTACAATTTCCCTATTGAATTCCTTCAGAACCTCCCTAAGAATTCCCTTGAAAATTTATTTGGATATTTGTTCGGAAATTCTTTCCGAAATTTCTCCAAAAGTTCCTTCAGGAATTTCCTTGGGAGTTTTTTTAGGGATTGCTTCGGAAATTCCTTTGCGGAGTTTTTTAGGAATTTCTTTAGATATTCATTCGAAAACTTTTTTAAGAATTCCTTAGAAAATACCCATGGAAAATTCTTCAAGAATTTCTTTAGGAATACCTACGGACACTGTTTAAGGAATACATTCGGAAATGCCTTTAGGAGAACACTATCTGAATTTGATTAAGGATTCAGAATTTCTAATAGAAATTCTTCCAGTAATTCCTCAAAGAACTTCTTCGGAAACCCTAGGAAGATATTTTTGGTATTCTTTCGAAATTTCCCTTTGAAATTTATTACAAACTTTCTCCAGGAATTCTTTTAGAATCTCTGCAGAAATTTTTTTTGGGAAATCTTCGAAAATTTCGTTTGTAAATTCCTTTAATTTTTTTCAACCGTTGTTTTAGTTTTTTTTAATTGAAAATAAGTTTATCACTCAAATATCTTTGGAAATTTATTCAAAAAATTTCTTTTAAAATTCCTCCAAATAAGAAATCTTTCAGGAATTATTCCTGCAAGAATTTTGTATGGTTTACTGAACGAATTTCCTAAGGACTTCCTGGAGGAAGTTCCAAAGGAATTTCTGAAAAAAAATTATAAAGGCCTTTCCGGAGGGAATGTCCAAATTAATTCCTGGTGGCTTTTCTAAAGAGATTTTCGGAGAAATTCCAGGGAATTTCTTTCGACTCAATTCTTGAAGGAATAACCCAATGACAACCTAAAAAGATTTTCGAACAGAATTTTTAAATGAATTTCTGAAGAAATATCAGAAGGAATTCTGAAAGGAACTTATGAAGGAATTTTTATTAAGCGTTCAGAAAAAAAAGCTATTGGAATTTATATAGAAACTCCTATATTTTCCAGGAATTTCTTCGATAATCCTGACAGTAGTAAAATAAACTCAGTTTTGATTATTGAGTCAAGACAAGAAAAACTCCCAAAATATCGAGATTGCGGATATAAAAAATTTCTTCGGAATTTACTGCAGAAGTTCCTTCGAAAATGTCTGCAGATTTCTTTTCGTAAATACCGAATCAATTTCTGAAGTACATTCAGGAATTGATTCGGTAAGTCATCAAGAAACTTCAAGTATACCTTCAAAAATTTCGTCAAGAATTCGGAAGATCGGGAATTTCTTCAGGAATTCATTAAAAAACCTCCACAAATGAAACCAAATTGAATTGAAATTTCCCTCAGGAATTACTTCGGAACTTTTTAGGATCCTAGAATTTTTTTTAAGAAATTCTTCTGGAAATTCCTTCAAAAATTCTTCTAAAATTAATTCTGACATTTCCACCAGGAATTCATTCTGAAATACTTTTTGGAATACTTTTAAAAATTTCTACCCATGTAGATGGGTACAATTCCCCACAGTTGTAATGGATTTGAGGTGCCCTTCCTCAAAGAAACCATTCCTAAAAAAAGATCGCGAATCTATTAGTCTGTCGGATTACACTGTTGAAAGGATATTCTTAGAGATGTCGTAAAATCCCGATTAATCGATTAGTAATTAATCGATTACTCTCGATTCTTGTCGATTATTGAATCGTTGAATAGATCGATTACGATTACGATTACGATTACCAAAATTAATCGATTATCACAACGATTAGTCGAAATAATCAATTAATTTGCAACATCCTTATGATGTAGTAAAATCCTGAATTATCGATTAGTAACTAATCGATTACTCTCTATTCCTCTCGATTATTGAATCGATTGATCGTTGGGTAATAATCGATTCAAAATTAATCGATTATCACAACCAGTGTTGGTAGAATCATGCTCAAATCTTACTCACCTAAGCCTCATGCGCGAGCTGACTCGCTTGCGATTCTGCATGGAGAGCATCGCGCATGAGTTTTTCACGCAGAATCGCATCGTTTCGCTCATTCGCCGAAAAATGATTTTGCTCTGAAAAGTGTCAAAACCCAATCGAAGCGTATTTTATGTTTACGTATGAATTTATTATCCATTGTTTTAAGCACAGAAAGTTATTCCGATGAATTTTACAAAAAAGAACAAGAAAAAATCACGCAATGATGCAAACCGCGAGTCGAATCATGGACGATTCCCTGAGCCATGAGTCGGGTATGGTTTGCCTCGTGTTTGATTTGAATCGTGGATGAGATTTGAGAGTTTCAGATTTTACCAACACACAACGATGAATCAACTAATCGATTAATTTGCGACATCTTTAGATATTCTCTCTATACCGCGGGCTTTGCGTCTCTGCTTACGGGTCCGCCACTTCCATGTTTTGGCCTTCATACAGCACTGCATTGAAATCAGAATGGTAATTGAATTTGACTGTACTATTGGGTAGCTAAAGCCGGAAGGGTACGATAGGCAGGACATGTTGCAAGAATGCCGGACAGCAAACCTGCAAAGATGGTGTTCGCTCCGATCCAGCTGGTACGAGACGGCGTGGAGCACAGCGAGCGAGATGGGTAGACCAGGTGCAAAACGACTTGGCGAGCGTGGGGCGCATTCGAGGATGGAGAGCCGTGGATTGTGGCGTCAAATTGTTGATTCAGTGTTATCTGTTTAGATTTAGACTAAATAAATGAATGAAAACTATTGGGTGGAGCCGTATGCAGAGCAAAACTCAAGCCAGGATGGTGCATAACTACATACATACATACATACTTTTAAAAATATCTACAAAATTCCCTCGGAAGTTCTTTTGACAATTCCACTGGAAATTTTACATTTTTCCGTAAGACATTCTATTCCCTCGGAAATTCATTTAGTAGTTCCTTCGGAATTTTCTCCGCCATTTCCTTTTAAAATTCTAGGACGTATTTTTAGATATCTCCGTAAGAATTCCTAGAGCAATTTCCAAAGGAACCAAAGGACATTCTTAAATTTCTTAAAAAAAATTTTTGGCATTCCTCCAAGAATTCCTTTGGAATTTTCGCCAGGCGTTCCTTCAGAAAATCCTCCAGAAATTACTACAGAGATAAATCCAGAAATTCCTCACGACTCTAAGAATTTTCTACATGCATTCCTTCAGAACTACCTCCTGGACTTCCTCCGGAAATTATTTCAGGGCAACCAAGAAATTTCTTTGGAAATTGTTTATCAAATAAATCGAAATCATTTTTTTTCAGAACAATTCTGGCAATTGAAGTACAAGGAGGAGTGAAGGAAAGGTTCAATTTAATGGGTCACGTGCTCCATCGTGCTTCAACTCCAAGAGGCAAGTTACCATTTTTGCATTCGCATATTATGAGTTAGCCTCAATGATATGACAATGATACTCCATGTCCAGGGAAGTTAAAAAAATCGTACCAGACTGGGAATTCAAATCAAACATTTATTATATTGTTGACTTGTTGACAATGCGACCAGAATTTCATTGAAGTTGCATATGATATTAGAAGTATATCGCTACGCTCGTTAACTTGTAGGTCTGTAACCAAGAAGTTCTTGGATGACCTAGCATTTAACACACCGATGCAGTGACAAATATAAAAGCAAACAAATCTGCTAATAGCAATTTATTTAATGTCTAATAGGTTGCCTTGGTTCGGAAGGTTGCCTTTGTGTTGCTCAATCATCGGCGTGAAATACGAAATTCGGCGGCGTGGAGCCAACTGGCGTAGGAGGCGCCGCCGACACCTTGATCGGCGTCGGCGTACGTCAATAAGTGTTTATGGCGGCGGCGTGGCGCGGCGGCGCACAGGTCTAGTTGAGGATAAGTTCCAAAAAGTGAGCTAAACTTTTCGCACTTTTGGTGCACACACACACAGAGACATCATCGCAGTTCGTCGAGCTTATACGTATATAACACTAAGAGTCTCCAGGCTTTCTGTAAAAGTTTGGTTTTGGAGCGAACATACAGCCTTTTCGTATGAACAAAAATGGTGTTTCGGCCATAACTTCCGAGCCCATAGCCCGATCTAACCAATTTTCAATAGAAAACAATGGGACAAGATTCTGCGTCGAATAAAACTTTTGCGAGCGACCTGATAAGCACACATATTGCACATCAATCACAGTAACTTATATATGACCGGATTCAGTCACAATATGGTTACTGCAACCAGATTTGTTGAACTTGTGTTGCTTGGGGAATAGATGAAGTCTAAGTGCTAAAAAAGTGAGCTAGACTCTTTTTCACAATAAATAGTAATTTGACCATAACATCTAAGCCCATAGTCCGATCTGGCCAATTTTCAATAAGAAAATATGAGACATTCTGCGTCGAATGCAATTTAATGCGAGCAAATCGGTTGAGGAAAAGTGCCTGAAAATGAGTGAGTTTTTTTAGCGATTTTTCCATAAAAATAGTATAATTTTCGATCCCATAGTTCGATCTGGGCAATTTCAAATAGAAAACAATGGGACAGGATTCTGCGTCGAATGCAACTTGTTGCGAGCAAATCGGTTGAGGATAAGTGCCCGAAAATGAGTGTCATTTTTTACGCGATTTTTACGTATGAATTTGTATTTTGTCCATAACTTTCGATCCCATAGTTCGATCTGGCCAATTTAAAATAGGAAACAATGGGACAGGATTCTGCGTCGAATGCAATTTTGTTGCGAGCAAATCGGTTGAGGATAAGTGCCTGAAAATGAGTGACATTTTACGCGATTTTTTCGTATGAATTTGTATTTTGGCCATAACTTCTGATCCCATAGTTCGATCTGGCCAATTTCAAATAGGAAACAATGAGACAGGATTCTGCGTCGAATGCAACTTGTTGCGAGCAAATCGGTTGAAGATAAGTGCCTGAAAAATGAGTGACATTTTTTACGCGATTTTTTCGTATGAATTTGTATTTTGGCCATAACTTCTGATCCCATAGTCCGATCTGGCCAATTTCAAATAGGAAACAATGAGACAGGATTCTGCGTCGAATGCAACTTGTTGCGAGCAAATCGGTTGAGGATAAGTGCCCGAAAAATGAGTGACATTTTTTACGCGATTTTTTCGTATGAATTTGTATTTTGGCCATAACTTTGATCCCATAGTCCGATCTGGCCAATTTCAAAATAGGAAACAATGGGACACGATTCTGCGTCGAATGCAACTTGTTGAGAGCAAATCGGCTGAGGGTAAGTGCCTGAAAATGAGTGACATTTTTTGAGTAGTTTTGCACACACACACACACACATATACACACACATACACACATACACACACACAGACATCACCTCAATTCGTCAAACTGAGTCGATTGGTATATAACACTATGGGTCTCGGGCCTTCTATAAAAAGTTTGTTTTGGAGCGATCATATAGCCTTTACCGTATACTTAGTATACGAGAAAGGCAAAAAATGGTATAATTTTCTATCCCATAGTCCGATATGGCCTATTTTCAATAGGAAACAACAGGACAGGATTCTACGTCGAATGCAAACTTGTTGTGAGCAAATCAGTTGAGGATATGTGCCCGAAAATGAGTGACATTTTTACGCGATTTTTTCGTATGAATTTGTATTTTGGCCATAACTTTTGATCCCATAGTCCGATCTGGCCAATTTCAAATAGGAAACAATGGGACAGGATTCTGCGTCGAATGCTGCTTGTTGCGAGCAAATCGATTGAGGCTATGTGCCCGAAAAATGAGTGACATTTTTTACGCGGATTTTTTGTAAGAATTTGTATTTTGACCATAACTTTTGATCCCATAGTCCGATCTTTCAAATTTTAAATAGAAAACAATGGGACAGGATTCTGCGTCGAATGCAACTTGTTGCGAGCAAATCGGTTGAGGATAAGTGCCCGAGAAATGAGTGACATTTTTTACGCGAATTTTTTTTTAGAATTTGTATTTTGGCCATAACTTTTTATCCCATGGTCCGATCTTTCAAATTTCAAATAGGAAACAATGGGACAGGACTCTGCGTCGAATGCTGCTTGTTGCGAGCAAATCGGTTGAGGCTAAGTGCCCGAAAAATGAGTGACATTTTTTACGCATTTTTTTCGTATGATTTTGTATTTTGGCCATAACTTTTGATCCCATAGTCCGATCTGGCCAATTTCAAATAGGAAACAATGAGACAGGATTTTGCGTCGAATGACTTGCGGACCCTCCGTAGACTGCGTGGTTGGCGACGTGTAGCCATGGACCGAGCCGAATGGAGAAGACTTTTATATACCGCACAGGCCACTTCGGCCTTAGTCTGAATAAATAATAATAATAATCTAAGCCCATAGTCCGATCTGGCCAATTTTCAATAAGAAAATATGAGACATTCTGCGTCGAATGCAATTTCATGCGCGCGAATCGGTTGAGGAAAAGTGCCTGAAAAATGAGTGAGTTTTTTTCCGATTTTTTCATAAAAACCCAGATTAATCCACCTAGCGGTGATAGTGCCTTTCTCGTCTCTTTCGAGTGAGTAATTTCTACGCACTTTTGGTGAAAAAAAAGTATTTTGACCATAACTTCTGATATGAACTTTCCGATACTTCAAAATATCGATATTTGATTCGATACGATAATCGAATCAAAGTATCGATATCACCGATACATTGGAATGAAAATATCGATATATCGGAAAATCAAATGATATTTTAAAAATGAAAATATTTAAAATATATTTTATGTATTTATTCATTTACTGTCGTATTACCGTATTACCAATTTACAATAATTATTAGAAATGACTATTTTTAATCCAATCCGCTTCTAGAGTGTGCCAGTCCAACAATCATCGGCGGTGCCGTACGTCGTAGTTTTACCCGGTAGAGACAGCGTTTACGGCACCTCACTGACCTCACTATTTTCCGTTCGTTAGAAAAAATCAACTGAAGTTTCGAGAAATTTGCTGATTTTTTTTCTGTATTTCTCCTCGGGTTATTCTGTTTTTTGACAATATTAAATTCTCTCTTCAGAATTTCCAAGGAAGTTTTTGAAGTTTGAATTTAATTCTTAAATAAAATTCAGAATTTTTACAAGAAAATCCATTAAAATATTCTTAACTAAAAAGGAACTTTTCTTAAACTTTCACGAGAAATTATCCTCTTTGTTTACATGGAATTCTCTTGGATTTCTTCAGGAAATTCTCCTTGATTTTCACAGGCATTCTTCAAAATTAACGCAAAAAGTTCCATCAGAAAAAAATCAAAATTATCATCAGGAAACCCTAGAAATGTTTTCAGGAAATTCTGTTTAATTCCTTCAGGCCATTATTTTGAAGAAAATTTTCATATGTTTTCCAATACTTCTAACTCCTATTTCCACAAATCTCTTCCTAATTTCTAAGTTGATTTATCTAATTTATCATGGGAAAACGCCAAATAGATAATTGCATTCGCAAAAGGATTTAAGGACCAGCGGCCTGACAGATGTTGCACAATGGTGCATCAATGCAAAGTGTCGAGTTGTCAAAACTATTTGTGATGACAGCGCACACCTTACTCCATCCGCTCTACCGAGAAAAATCCTCTAAATCAGTAAAAAAACCGCATTCTGGATCCATTTTGAAAGAGGTATTTTTTCTTCACAAAATACAATACAATTGTTATTTTTGTGTTACTATGTTCTGATACAATATATCGATATCGACAGCAAAAATATCGATATGACCGATATATTGAAAGCTAAATATCGATACAAAAATATCGAATATCGAAACCAAAATATCGATATTCCGATATATCGGAAGTATCGGAACGTCCCTAACTTCTGAGCCTATGGGTCTCCGGAACTCCTATCAAAAGTTCGTTTTTGGAGCGAACATATAGCCTTTTACGTATACTTTGTATACGAGAAAGGCAAAAAACTTATTATCAATCCTACAAAATCCAAATGTCTTCTAAATCTTTCGCATCTACATCCAGTTACCATTTTCTCAGGAACCCCCATGATATTACCGTGGATACTATAGGACCTCTTTATGAAACTTAGTACGTATGTGCGCTATGAACAGGTAGCGTGACCAATCAACTATACCTCATGGTTACACTAGCGGGTAAGGACTTGGCCACTGTATTGACAGCACGGTTCTATTCTCGGCTACAGGTTACTCCAGCCCAGTGTATGAGATAGCTATATATGGTCTGGGTTATGCTAAATCGCACCAAGCGCCATTGAAAAGTTATTGTTTATTTCCGTTTGCTTTTACGGACTCTCTCTATCTTATTGGCATTACATCCCCACACTAGGACAGAGCCGCGTCGCGGCTTAGTGTTCATTAAGCACTTCCACAGTTATACGCTAAGAGAAGAATGAATTCTGTCATCAAAAGAAAAAGTAGAATCATGAAAAAAATTTCACAGCGAGGTATGGAATGCAGCTTTCAAAATAATTTTCAAAATTTCAAAATAAAATTCATTTATAAATAATTTATAGCATGAGGTTAGAATTTTTACAAATAACATTATACATATATTAATTTGATTGTTAATGACAATGAAGTTTTTTTTTAAATGATTCCGGAGATGGTACTACTTTTAATCTTAATTGAATTTCTAATCCCGCCTAATAAATCATTTCCAAAAAAATCTCTTTTTGTAATTTTTAAAATTATTTTCAATTCCATTGGCTATACCTTGCCGTGTTACATTTCAGTGATTCTACTTTTCCTCTGATGACAGCGTTCATCCACTTCTCCTCGCGAATTAACTGCGAGGTTTCTAAGCCAGGTTACCATTTTTGCATTCGTATATCATGAGGCTAGCACCATGATACTTTTATTTAAGTCGAGACAATTTCCAATCCGAAAATTGCCTAGATCGGCACTGGAAATCGAAACCAGCCACCCTCAGCATGGTCTGGCTTTGTAGCAGCGCATCTTACCGCACGGCTAAGGAGGGCTTTTACGGACTAAGTATCGCAAATTCATCAAAAAGGTGTTTCACCGAACCATGACCATCGGCCATTTGAAGCAGCGAGAGATCTCGGATTGCCTGGTTTGACGTTGTGCCATTTCTACGAGCGACAGCGCTTACAAAGAGTGATTACTCTGCAGAAAAGGACTGGGAAATTGGGGTTACTTGAATGGATTTATTGACTCGGTAATACTGACGATGGACGCATAGTTGTCCTTAAAATGAAACGATATCAACATGTTATTAGTCTGTTTCGGAAGCTTGGAGTGATGGGTCAGTAAAGGTACAATGGAGTAACTTTGTTGCATTATTGTACTTCTGGCTAGATTCTTCTTCTTCTGATTGGCATTACATCCCCACACTGGGACATAGCCGCCTCTGGCTAGATTAATTGCCATAAATACCTGCTCTTGGATTACGTTGATAATTATTATTATTAATATCTTTATTAATGAGGTTTTCGGCCCTGGACCGGTTCGCCTCGTAAACGTTGATAATCTTCTATATAGAGACTAACGCAAAATGAACTCCCCCAAGAAATTATGACGTTATGGTCGCATAATGAACTTTTGTTCGAGAAGACGAGCCGCTCAAATGTAAAATTCCATCGGGTGAGTGAATTCGAAAACAGCTGTACAGGTCTATACATAAAAATGAATTTCTATCTGTCTGATCATTATAGACTCCGAAAGTACTAAGCCGATCAGCGTGAAAATTTGTATGCAGAGGTTTTTTGGGACGGGGAAGGTTCTTAAGATGGTTCTAGACCCATCCCCTTAGGAAGGGGGGCTTCCATACAAATGAAACATAAATTTCTGCATAACTCGAGAACTAATCAGAGAATAAATCAATTTTAGATGAAACGAAATTCGTCGAGTCTAAATAACTGGAATAAATAACTGGTCTTTGATGATTCTGCGAGCGTTACGGCCCATTCAAATTTTAGAACCCTTCCATACAAAACACATTACGAGGGGGTGGGCTTTTCGGTAAATGACAGCCGGTGTCACTGAGTACGTCGAGAGTATTTCTCATACGCGAGGAGAAGTGGATGAACGCTGTCATCAGAGGAAAAGTAGAATCACTGAAATTTAACACGGCAAGGTATAGCCAATAGAATTGAAAATAATTTTAAAAATTACAAACAGAGATTTTTTTGAAAATGATTTATTAGGCGGGATTAGAAATTCAATTAAGATTAAAAGTAGTACCATCTGCGGAATCATTTCAAGAAAAAACTTCATTGTCATTAAAAATCAAATTAATGTATGTATAATGTAGATAATAAAAATTCTAACATCATGCTATAAATTATTTATAAATAAATTTCATTTTGAAATTTTGAAAATTATTTTAAAAGCTGCATTCCATACCTCGCTGTGAAATTTTTTTCATGATTCTACTTTTTCTTTTGATGACAGAATTCATTCTTCTCTTAGCGTATGGCAAGTGGATACGGTGGGTCAGATTTCCATTGACTCTGTTTTGATTAGTGATTGTTGCGATTACCGGAGGGGCCAGCAGGAAGCCGCAATATTCTGTATCAAGACAAAATTTTTTCAAAACTTTATCTGCTTTTGTAACAAAGATTCAAACGACGAATTGACGAATCTGATAGCTCTCCCACGCAAACCAACACCACCAATAGGAAGGTGA
Source organism: Armigeres subalbatus (assembly GCF_024139115.2). NCBI lineage: Eukaryota > Metazoa > Arthropoda > Insecta > Diptera > Culicidae > Armigeres > Armigeres subalbatus. The sequence goes on along the minus strand of NW_026943781.1, from coordinate 724 downwards.
AGGTTTCCGCTACCTGTTGATGGTGTTAGTTTGCGTGGAGAACTATCAGATCTGGTCAAATCGTCATTTGAATCTTTGTTGTTACAAAAGCAGATAAGTCGTTTGAAAATTTTGTCTTGATATTTTCTCGAGACACTCAAAAGGAAACCGAGAAGGAAACAATGGAACAGGATTCCGCGTCGAATGAAACTTGTTGCAAGCAAATCGGTTAAGAGTAAGTAAAAAATATGTTTTGGCCATAACTCTGAAGCCCATAGTCTGATTAAACCAATATTCGATAAGAAACAATGAGACAAAGATTCTGTATCGGGCAAATCGGCTAAGAGTAAGTGTTTCAAAAATGAAAAAAAAATGTATTTTGGCCATTACTTCAAATCCCATAGTTCTAATCGACCAATTTTCAATACGAAACAATGGGACATGATTCTGCGTTGAATGAAACTTGTTGCGAGTAAATCAGCTAAGAGTAAGTGCCTAAAAAATGAGTGAGAAATTTTCTTGTAAAAAACAATATTTTGGCCATAACTCTGAACCCCATAGTCGGGACAATTTTCAATGCGAAATAATGGGAAAGGATTCCGCGTCGAATGCAACTTGTTGCAATCAAATCGGTTAAGGATAAATGCCTGAAAAATGAGTGAGATTATTTTGTGCACACACACACATACACACACACACATACACAAACACAACTTGTTGTGAGCAAATCGGTTGAGGATATGTG
>NW_026943780.1:0-24392 GCF_024139115.2 Armigeres subalbatus | reverse complement strand
TTTCAAATTATTCAACTGTTTTGGTTGCTCTGCCATAACAGCAGAAGCATCACAAGCACTAACATACTTTTCTGATTCAACAACTGACTGCTCCATTGGGAATCGCAAACAAATATCGGCACTTTTATCCCTTAATACATTGGGAACGTCAATAACTTTCCTATAGATAGGTGTGTCAAATTTTAAAACCATTTCGGCTTCATTACCTTTAATAGGAGTCGAAAAATCTTTAATGAAAGCATTAGACGATTTCGTCTTCATATAATTCATCAAACTGTTATTACGTTCAATTATGTTGTTGTCAATTACTTGATTATTGAAACTATGTCGCCAGTTGGGAAAGAAAACATCCAACCAGGTTCTCCCAAACAAAGGAATAAAATCATGGTTACTATCCAATACAAGAAGTTTCAATTTTGCCTTTATATTCCGAAAATAACCGAAACCATAATCTCTCCAGCAATTTTCAATCGAAAACCGTTTACCACTATCAAACTATTGGAACTTTTTGTTCAGGGAACATTGAATTTAGCCAAAAATAGCTTCTTACCAATCACGGAAACGTCGGAGCCACTATCAATCTCCATCTGCACATTGATGCCTTGAATACCCAGTTCTAGTAAACATGGATGACTTTTTGCCAATGGAGGAAACATGCATGCACTGTAATTCACCTGGATCCGAATAATCACTCTTGTCTTTCCAACAACTCATCATATTCGACAAATTATCGTCATTTTCGCACAGGTTTTTCAAAGTTGATGTTGTTGATCGGACTCCTATTGAATTGTTCCAGCTTCGGGCACCTCCTGCGAACATGTCCTCGAACTCCACAATAATGCACACTCATGATCAATTGCTGGTTGTTCATCGCTCTTCAGTTCCACCGGGTGAACCACTGCATCCAGATACCTTCTTCGCTGTTCCTGGAGCCGCACTTGTCTAACCCGTCTGGTCTGCGAACGATGATTCACACGATTGCTGTACCTATTGTAGGGTTTTGTGTTAGGCTCGTCATCACCTGAAAAATGTTTATAGCCTGCTCGGCTCTTCACTGGACCATGCCTTCGATTTGAATCTGTCATACGTTGAAAAAGATTACCACAACTTCCAAAAATAGAAGCGATTTGTTCAAAAGAATTGTCTTGTGTTAATGTTTTTGCATTAGAAGCAGCTAACTCCCATGTAGATATCATTTTTTCAGCTTGAGCTAGATTCAATTTGTCCCCATATTCCGCTAATAACTTTTGTCTCAAGGCGTCATCCGACAAGCCAATGAGAATTCGATCAAGTATGCGATCCTGTTTATCACGTTTAAAGTTGCAATACTCAGCTTGGAGTTTAAGCGAAAAAAGAAAATCACTGGCTGTTTCACCAGGTTGCTGTACTCGGGAACCAAATCTGAAACGTTGGATTAAGGCTGAATCCATTTTGTCCAGCTTTTGCTTCAGCTTTTCGATCAACTCGTCAAAAGGTGCTGCATCAAGCAATTGATCATTAAAATACAAGCTCTGAGCTACTTCGAATAGAAAATCACCTCCTAGGAGAAACATTTGATCTTTCCTGTCCGCTTCCGCTACTTTATTAACGCGAAAATGATATCCTAGTCGCTTGAACCAGGACGCAAATGTTTGTCCTTTGCGGTACGGATCAATATTCGGAGCTACGTAACACATCGTTTCTATAATTTTAAAATAAAAATAATTTCAGTTGAGGCAAATATTAAACCCAAAAAATACAAATCGAAATAAATTGCAAAATATCAACGCAAAATGGCTTGCTCCAAAAAAATGATCTAAATAATCTTATTGTTATACACACTTTTCACAATATAGATTGAAAATCAAATACATTCATGTAACTTCACCAAAAAAAAGCGAAAAAAAATAAAAATCGTCAAAAAACTATTCAAATTTACACAATGCACATCCGCCAATTATGCGGTAAACGATCTATTGTTCAGTATTAACACATAATGTACCTTTTCATGAACCAAACAATTCACACAATAAAATATCATAAAGCAATTTGAAACAATGATCAATCAATGAAGGAAAAAATAATGACTTACCAATTATGAATGAACTTGTTACCGAAGCGTGGCAACGCTACCGGACACTTCGACGGTTGTATTCCAAAAATGAAAAGGAATTGTCTGGCCAACCGGCTACTCGTCGCCGATATCGTCGTCGTATTCGTCGTAATCGTTACGGCCAGTCAGCAACAATCCGACACCAATAGAAGCGAATCCTCACGGATCTCGAGACGGAAACACAGTTGTCTACTGAAAACAGATTTCAATATCCGCCAGCGAAACCGCACAAAATGGCCAAACAGCTGCTAAAATTTTCCTTTACCGTACCGACGGATCTCTAAACCTTCGTTAAATATAAAGAAAAAGTCTCGTTAATAAAACTTGAAACACTTTTCCTCCCGTAAAATTACTTTTTTTTACTCCACTGAACACAAAATGGCGTTACGGTACAGCGAACAAAACACACCGTCTCAGCCGCCGAAGCTCGTTATCAAAATCATCAGTTAATAAATTGGAAAATAAATTAAATTTAATATAAGAAAAATATCTTCCTCAAATTTTTTCCGTGTAATTATTTTGTTTTCGATCCTCGTTTCGATCAATGAATCGATCACTGCCACAAAATGGCTTTTATTGGGCACAATCGTGCTAACACATTTCTTTTCAACCTTCTCTTACCTGTACCGCTACTCCGGACAGTCCCCGTCGGGGAAAATTCCGATTTCTTTTCACAGGCCTTTCGCTGCCACTACAGCAGAATCCGCACCTCCGCCCGAGGTAATTTTATTCTTTGCTGTTCCTGCAGGTATCGCGCCACCGCCGGGGGCAAAACTGCTCACTCCAAACGAAGGCAAAGTTGTTCAACACGGGCAAAAGGCACTCGATTTTATGCACCCCACCATGTTCCGGAGATAGAACGTAGAAAATGGATCCTTTTCCGGCATTTTTGTATCAAATACTCAATGTGGAGTTTCCAGGTACATTTGGAATCAAACACGACCCCAAGGTATTTAGAAGATAAAGATTGGTTGATGTCATCATTCAACAGCTTGAGTTTCAGTTGAGCAGGATACCGCTTCTTAGTAAACACAACCAATTGAGTGAAAACTCGATCCCTAAATGTCTGGCCCAAACAGTCAGATTATCCAGGGTACTTTGCAATGGTCCTTGCAAGACAGCTGCACATGGACCTCTTAGAGAGACCACGACATCATCTGCAAGTTGTCTGAGCGTGCATTGTCCTTCCAAACAATTGTCAATATCTTTAACATAGAAATTATAAATTATAAAGCAAGGGACTTAAACACGAACCTTGGGGAAGGCCCATGTAGCTATTTCTGGAAGTTGTCAGCAGGGATGCCAGATCCAATTTCTAAAAGTCTGTATCAATCTCAGCAAAATGTCTGTATTTGTCTGTATGGAGTTTAGAAGGTACAGGAATTGAGAAATTAATAAAAAATTATGCGCTTTTGACAACGTAGAATTTCGAGGTTTCAATAATCAAAAAGTCGGTGTAAGACTTAGTCGAGTCCAAGTACGAGATACTGAAGACAAGTTATATAAGGTTGCTATTGAGATCGAAATACGTAATCATGAAGTTACTGTAAAGTTACAATCAAGTGGTGAAAATAAATTAGATAAAACTATCTCGTCTTAGGACAAGTGAAAATATTCCACTAAAGGCTCTGAATAATGTTCTTATCAATATGTATGTTGTTACAATAGCATAAATTAATGATTTAAGTAATTTTCTAAAAAATGGGAAGTTAGGAAGTCCAAAAAGAATTCTGTTCGGAGGAGAGGCACAGAAGTAATAAATTCGTTTAAAAACCCGATGAACGGAAGGACATCTTTTGGATTTACAAATCGGAAAACCTTTGGTCTTTCAAAATATTTTGGCTTCTAAAGGCTTTGGTCCGATTCGCGAATTAAAATAAAATTAAACATAAAAATGACAGTTCAATAATTTTCAAATAACCCTGCTTGCAGAGCAAGATTACTTTTGACAGATGTTGAATCATTTTTGATAGATGTTTTGTTGGTCTTGCTGGGCAGCACCAGTCGTTCTTATGACCGGGGGATTTCATAATTTCCGAACTAGCACTTTTAAGTTTAATTTAATTTTAATTCGCGAATCGGACTAAAACCCAAACGTAACTCTTTTTGTCAGTACCATTTGCACTTTCGAACCAAATCCTTTTGGTTTCCGAACATAATCCTCTTAAGAGCCCCGCACATAGGATACGTTTGCGTTGCGTTTGACAGTTTTTCCATGGGAAATGTTCCAACGCAACGCAAACGTATCCTATGTGCGGGCCTCTTTAAGGTTCCCCCAAACACACGCGACGCGACAGTCGCGACACGATTCTATCTATCAGCGATTCTGTCGCCGTTGGTATGGAAGCGTAAATCAAACATTGCCTGCAGCGACCCAACGATAAAATCGCGGCGACTAGTTGTCGTCGTCGCGGCGATGGAATCGCTTGGGTCTGGGGTAGCCTTTAGGCTTTGCAATCCCAAATATAATCCTTTGTACAGAGACAGAAAAAAAAATATTCAGAACCCTATATGGCTCCCACGGAATTCCAAAAGTATTCCTTTTGAAAGTCTAAAAGTAATCCGCATGAAAATTAAGTCTAAAATAATTTCGTTCAGAAGCCCAACAAGGTTCCGTTCGGAAACCCAAAAGAATTCTGTTTTGGAAGTCCAAGAGAATTTCGTTCCAAAATATAATAGAATTGCTTCCAGAACTCCAAATAATTTCGCTCGGAAACCCAGAGAAAGGACTTGTTCTGAGATTGTTTTCTGAACGGATTTCTTTTTGGGCTTTTGGAAGTCTTCAGGGTTTTCGAATCGATTCCTTTTGCGCTTCCGAACAAAATTCTTTTAGGACTTTGATAGGAAATCCCATAAGTACTCTAATCGGAATCCCTTATCCAGAAGCAGAAAAAGATTCCATTCACAAGCCTAGAACGCTCCGATCGAAAGTCCAAAAGTATTTATTTCGAAAGTCCAAAAGAATTCCATTCGGAAGACCAAAATTATTGCGTTCGGAATTCTAGAATGATTTCGTTCTGAATCCCATCAGAATGCCGTTTGAAAGAATTTCGTTCATAAGCTCCAAGGGATTCCTTAAGAAACCTCAGTTGACATAATTTTGCACAAAAATCCGTAAGAACAGATAACTTTTGAGTACACTAACGGAATGCTTTTGTGCTTCCGAATGGATTAATTTTGGGCTTCTAAATGGAATCTTTTTAGGGCTTCGAATAAAATAAAAAAAATATTTCTGTTTGGAATTTTAAAAGGATACTGTGTTTAATCCCGAATCCCGCTCAAAAGCCTAAAAGGCCCCTTACGGAATTCCAAAATGATACCGTTTACCTTATGGAATTTCGTACGAAATCCCCATAACGATTTTATTTGAAAACCCAAAAAACAAGGATTCTGTTTATAAGTTCATAGTTTTTGAAAACCGAATGTCTGTAAAAGTCTGTAACTTTAATCAAAAGTCTGTATAATGTCTGTAATCTGTATGATGTCTGTATGCAAGTCCAAATGTCTGTATAAATACAGACATGTCTGTATGTCTGGCATCCCTGGTTGTCAGAGTGCCGAGTGTGAAGTTCATTTGTTTTTCTGACAACAAATTGTACAAGAAATTATTCAAAATAACGGGTAATCCACTACTGTGCAGATTGCCTGACAGTACTTCTATGGAAACTGAATCAAAAGCGCCCTTAATGTCCAAGAATACTGAAGCCAATTGCTCCTTATGCGCAAAGGCCAGTTGTATATCTGAAGAAAGCAACGCTAGACAATCGTTTGTTCCTTTCCCTTTTCTAAAAATCCAAACTGAGTATTTGAAAGCAATGCATTTACTTCGACCCAATGGTCGACTCTTGAAAGGATCATTTCTCCAATAATTTTCTCATGCATGATAGCATGGCAATCGGTCGGTATGAATTGTGATTAGACGCTGGTTGTCCAGGCTTTTGAATAGCTATTACTTTCACCTGTCGCCATTCAGGTGGCACAATGTTGTACTCCATGAAACAGTTGTACAGGTCAAGTAATCGTCTTTTTGCGATATCTGGGAGGTTTTTAAGAAGATTGAATTTGATGTTATCGCATCCCGGAGCAGAGTTATTCGATGAAAGAAGAGACATAGAAAGTTTCAGCATTGAGAATGGTCCACCCAAAGAACCGGGATCAGTGACTGATTCTCGAAATAGCGGTTCTGCTGGTACGGAATCTGGACAGACCTTTTTTGCGAAGTTGAATATCCATCGATTGGAGTATTCTTCACTCTCGTTGGTGGAAATGCGGTTCCGCATGTTGCGAGCCGTTTTCCAAAGTGTTGTCATTGAGGTTTCTCGCGATAGTCCCTCGACAAAACGTCGCCAGTAGCTACGTTTTTTTGCCTTGAGAAGATTTTTGAGCTTTCTTTCGAGCCTCAAATACTCTTCAAAAAGCTCGGACCTTCCGTGTTTACGGAAGGCCTTGAAGGCATCAGATTTCTCAGAATACAACTTAGTACATTCATCATCCCATCCAGGAGTGGCTGGTCTTCTTATGATAGATGTACTTGGAACGCGTCGTTTCTGAGCTTCTAGTACCGACGAACCGACGTGTCACTGGCGCTGTCTGATTGTCTCACACTTTTTAACGGTCATTCGCTTTTTCGGGCGATCGCTCCTGTCAAATGAGCTAAGACACAACTCTGCTGCAATGTTAATACACGTAGATTGGTGGCTGAGCTACGAAAACTTCGCGAGCCATTATGCGAGTGGCGGTAGTGTTCGATGATTTTTCATCAAGACGTCGTGGGCAGCAAATTTGAATTATTTTCCATGGGGTGACACGTCGGTTCGTCGGTGCTTCTATTGCGATTTTTTGAATCAACTCAGTAAGGAATCGATATTCATCTAAAGGTGGAAGAGTATCAGTTGATTCAATACCAATTTTTACCGCCGATGCAAATTTTGGCCAGTCAATGTTTTTCGTGAGGTCGAAAGGAACATTAACTGGCTCAGATTGTTGATAGCTACTTTTAATTGTGGTAACTATCGGCATATGATCACTACCATGGGGATCTTGAATTACCTTCCACGTGCAATCTAATGATAGTGAATTTGAACATAAAGACAGATCAATACGGCTTTGTTGACCATTTGGTCCTATTCGAGTTACTTCACCAGTGTTCAAAATATTCAAATTGAAATCGTCACACAAATCATAGAAAATAGGCGCTCTATAATCGATTAATAGAGGCATTTGGAGGAATGTACACTGAAGCTATGCAAAGATCTTTATTCTTCACATTTACTTGGCATGCGGCGATTTCTAAGCCGGGAACAGTCGGAATGGGAATTCTGTAGAAGGAGTAGCATTTTTTGATCCCCAAAAGAACGCCACCATAATGATCATCCCGATCTTGGCGAATAATGTTAAAATCGTGGAAGTTGATTTCATCTTCAGAAGAAAGCCATGTTTCACAGAGTGCAAATATATCGCAATCGGAATTGCGAATCAAAAACTTGAACACGTCTAATTTATTTTTCAGACTGTGACAGTTCCACTGCAGCACAGTGATTGTATCTTCGGTTTTGGCCGTATTATCCATCGAAAGATACAATTTCTGCAATAAGGGGCCATGAAACAGTCAATTGCTTCAGATAACTTTCAACTGTTGGAATAAAGAGGTCAATGATTGGCCTCAATGAATTCGGAATATTGAACAAGTTCAAAAAACGGTCCACAAGGTCCTTAAAGGAGATCAATCCTCGCTTGGACGGAATACTTTTTCTAGAAGTGCGAATTTGTTTTTTTCTTTCGTTGATTCTCCTAGCCGGATGTTTCTTCGAAACATCGGATTTTGACAATGGCGGGAACGCCTTACTGCAACTAGGATCAAAAGAAGCAGTAGGGACAGGTTGCTTCGGGATTTTAAATAAACCCCCATTACCTTCAGATTTTGCCAAGCTTTTATGGATGATTTTTGTTCTCTTGCGGCGCAATCCCGGGGAAGACGGTTGCTTCCTCTTTTCGGGCACCTGTACCTCCGCAGGGTCATCCATATCGGCTGCGTCAGAGTCCAATTCATCAATGGATATGGAATCATAAAAATCACTCACACGAACGGTGGCTGAAATAGCAGTCGATGCAGTGGCTGTGGCGGATGTGTCTTGCGACTTAACCATTTCCGCATACGACTGCTTGGAGCGCTGTACCAACGAGCGCTTCACTTTTTGGGTGCGCTTTTTGTACACCGGGCATTCCTGAAAACCATGGGGAGGATTCAAACCACAATAAGCACATTTTGTTGCTTGTTGCTGGCAGAACTCCTCCCGATGTCTTTCTGAGCATTTGCCACAACGTGGTTTGTTGTCACAAAACTCGGCAGTGTGACCAAGTTTTTTGCAGTTGGTACAATTAAATACCCTTGGCACAAAAAGACGCACCGGAAACAACATATTTTCTATATCTACATACTTTGGAAGCATCGAACCGGCGAATGTCACCCGAAGCGAGCCTGACTTGGAATAAACCTTTTGCCATCTACCGTGGCTGCTGAATGCAATTCCTTGCAGTCCAGAATATCCACGGTAGATTGCAGGGCGATCTTTAGGCGACCTTTCCCTGCAAGCACATCCTTGCAAGTCAAGCTCGCTGCGTTGATTACGCCTTCTATCTCGACCTCCCGCGAGGGCACATAAACTAAATATTCAACATTGTACGCCCTGTCGCCAGCAATTTCATTTCGCCACCTGGTATGTAGGTGCGGTGATGCGTAGTTTGTTCCTGTTGATTTGGCTGAATTCAAGCTTCGTAAAACGACGCGTCAAATCTCGTTTATGCTCCAGAAAATCTAGGCTCTTCACTTTCTGCCGAAAGTAAACAACCCAAGGCCCAGGCGAAGCCGCATGGTGCCAATCGTGTGGCCCTGCATCTTTTGGAGGCCCATTGCCTTCCACAGTCTCTGTCTCCATTCTCACCCCGCAAGGTGGAAGGATGATTTTGCTTATGTTAACTTAAGACTAATAGCTAATCAGAAAAAAAAAACTTAAAAAAAACTAATTTTATTTATTCTATCAGTCCCACTCCGAATCAAGCAGATGGGAGAACAATAAAAACGTTTCTACTTATCTGCCCCTGCTGCTGTAGGTAGCAGCAGTAACAATAGTCTACTTCACTGGCGTCGCCAGAAGCAGCTACTTCACTCGCCGACAGCGATCGCCTTGGATCCGTAAGTAGGCACCACACAATAGACTCGCACTACCGAACACAATCCGCGATGTGACACAGCACACACGTCTGGCTCGTTCGAACTATCGGCACGGAATGGGGTTCTTTTTTTGTTGCATCCCTTTTAACATCTAGACTAGAACGCGAAATTCAAAAAGAACGGTAATCCCGATAAATGTGACTTAACAAAGACTCTGTTTTTGACTGGTTCAAATACACTAAGGGGCATCCCTAAGGGGCAAGAAGGGCACGCTTCTAAAAATATTGTTTCTAACTTAAATGTATTAGAGCACCAATATTCACAAAAAATAATAGTTTGTAATGCGCATTGGACACATTTGAACAATAAAACAGTTTTTGGGATCGATATGTTATTATTTATCATTGATACCATCAAAATCATATCACATTGAGTAACACAAATCAGTTTTAAATTTTAGACAGACCGCATCGTGCTTTCGTGCTGTGCGGTTCTTTCTCTCTTTGCGGAAGGAAGTTTTTAATACTACCCGAAGCTATTTTAATTTCAACGGTGCTTTTCCTAGCGCTATTTGTACCCACTGATCCCGTTACGATCTTTGCAAGGACCCGTGCCTTCGTTTTACGTTGGACCCGTTTGCGGAAGTAAAATTCCGACAAGCGGTGGTAATCCTGCAGGGACACCGTTCTGGGAAAAAACCTCTCAGAAGGTCACGTCTCCACGCTCAGCAATGAGTATTAACAAAAACAAGAGGAAGGGGGAGTCTCTGAATTCTCCACTTCCTTCAAAGAAACAAGGTTTCAAGACCGTCCTGCCCAAGCGCGGAAAATAGAAGGAAGCTGGAGAATTCAGATATTCCTTCCAAATCTAATGTTGACAATGTTTCTTCTCCTATCGAACTGAGCAATCAGTTTGATTTGATTAATGATGAAATTGAGCAAATCGAATCTATCACTAGCCCAGGTGATTCGTTTCATGCGAAAAGCAAAGGATTCCGCCAATTGTGGTATCTGTTGCCGAGTTTTCTGGCTTCCGGAATGAGATTTTGAGTAACCTTCAGGGATCAAGGTTTCATTTCAGATTGCTAGGAAGGGTGACTGCCGCGTTTGCCGGGATCGCTTTGACGATCGCAAACGTTTTCTTCACTATTTAACTGAGAAGCGCCATAAATTCTTCACATACGACGACAAAACTGAGCGATTGTTCAAAGTCGTCTTGAAAGGTCTCCCAGTGATGACAAATCACTGGATGAGATTAAAATTGAAATTTCTCAATTACTTGGATTTTCACCAGTCCAAGTAATTAAGATGAAAAAGAAATCCATTCTGGTACTTCCCAGAGGGCATTTCTCAAGAATTTTATTTAGTTCATTTTAACAAAAGTGAACTAAATAATATGAAAAGTTTGGAAAAGGCAGGTATTATGTCTCATGTCCGTGTTAAGGCTACCTTACACCTCGGGAAAATTTTCCGCCGGATTTTGGTCCCCGTGCATTTTAAATGGGGCCGGGATTTTGATTTTCCGTGCCCAAATCCCGAAAACATCGCATGTGAAAAAATACATGGGGAAAAAATCCGCGGATCAAATTCCCGAGGTGTGAGGCTACCTTTACATGGGAACATTTCCGCAGGCCTGGGGGAAATTTCCAAAACCCTACTCAGTGCCGTAAGTGCCAAAAGTGGGGTCATGGAACCAAGCATTGTCACATGGATGCTAAATGCATGATTTGTGGTGGAACCTCTCACGCCAAGGACGCATGTCCTGTGAGAGAAGATTCCAATAAATTTAAGTGCGCAAACTGTGGGGGCAATCATAAATCCAATTTCTGGGAATGCCCTTCACGCAAAAAGTTTTGAATTCCCGTGCAAAATTGATGACGGAAATTCCAATCGGATCCCAGATTCGACGGGTAGAAATTTTCAAACGCTCAAATTTCGAAACCGGTTACCGGTCGAGCAATTCATACCCACCACAATTCACAAACAAATTTTGCCGCTCGTCAACGGGTAGCAAGCACTTTAGTAAATTCAATTTTCCAATGTACCTACGTATGCAAACATCGCTGCTGGTAGACCAAATTTCTCTTCTCAAAATGAGGTTTATACCCATGTCCCAACGGAAAATAACGGTCATGTTGCCGATTCAGGTAGCATGACTGCTTCCGATTTGATTTTTAACTGAACAGATGCATCACATGATTGATGCAATGTTCAAAGCAAATACCATTCCTGAAGCTGTTCAGGTTGGTATAAAGTACACCCAAAAAATTGTTATCGGACTCCGTTTCAATGGATCCAAATAATTGTGTGAAAGTTCTAAATTGGAATGCCCGCTCTCTAAAGGGTAAGGAAGATGAATTATTCAACTTCCTTTCAGTTCGTAATGTGCATATTGCCATTAAAACTGAAACGTATTTAAAACCAGGACTCTCCATTAAAAGAGATCCAAACTATTTTATCTACAGAAATGATCGTCTTGACAGCGCCTGTGGTGGGTCGCCATTGTCATTAATAGACGTATCAAACATAAATTATTTTCTTCGTTTGAAACCAAAGTTTTTGAAACCTTGGGAGTTTCTGTTGAAACAAATTTTGGACAATTTTCCTTCATTGCAGCCTACTTGCCTTTTCAATGCAATGGGCAGCAAAAGAATTTGTTGAAAGCTGATCTTCAAATTCTGACTCGCAACAAATCAAAATTCTTCGTAATTGGTGACTTCAATGCCAAACACCGTTCATGGAATAATGCTCAAAAGCAATTCCAATGGTAAAATTTTATTTGAAGATTGTTCTGCGGGATATTATACTATTCAATATCCCAATGGACCAACTTGTTTTTCTTCTAGTCGAAATCCTTCTACAATTGATTTAGTTTTAACGGATTCAAGTCAGCTGTGTGGCCAATTGGTAACTCATGCTGACTTTGACTCTGATCACCTTCCTGTGACATTTGAAATCTCACAAGAAGCCATTTATAATCCAATCAGCTCTACTTTTAATTATCGTAGAGCTGATTGGGATTTATATAGGGGAAAATACCCATTCTTGGCAGTCTAAGACATTCGCCAAATTGAATGATAAAAATAATGAATAATTACACTAAAACACAGGTACAGTTTAACTGGTATACATTTGTATGCTCTTTCTTTTATGATTGGTATTCACTAAATATAGCAGCTTTTACCACAAACTCAGTAAATTTAATATAAAGTAACAGGTCAACGTTTCTTCTATTGGCATAGCAATTTCTATTATCAGCAATGAGTTTGCTCCCTTTAGCAACTAGACATGGAAGTAGAAAATTGGTAATGTATTGGTGCCAAATGCTGGTTGTTTATATCCACCAGTAGTAAAATTCATTCATAATAATCGGCCGCACGCTCATCTCGCTTCACTCAATATTGGAACAAACTTTATTGTTTATCAAAACTGGCTTAAAACAAAACATGAATTTTTAGCCTTGGCATCGATTTTATGTCATGTAGACAGATATATTGTTATATTCCACCTCGTAAGTCTTCATATGTTGAATAATGGGCAGCACTGTCCTATCCAGCCGCTGGAGCCACCCCATTCTTACACTACGTTTCACAGTTGAATAATAGATAATACCCTAAAAGTAGGCAATTATTTATGGTTGAAATGCGCTATTTAGGAACGGGAATGGTTATGATTTTTTTGATGAGCTTGGAAAGTATTGAAGTTGCAAAAGGAAAACGGTCCTGTCAGCCACATACGGGTTAAAATACTACGGTGTTACCATCACTTTTGATATAATGCATGGTCTGCGTAAAAAATATGAAGCATTTGTATTTTAACACTTTTTGACCCTTCCTTCGGAAGTGTCTATAATTTCGCTTTGTATGCGTTACGCAGGTGTGTTACGTATTAATCTATCAAGAAATCTCGTGAATAATTAAATAAGATTTATGGTATTTGAAACAAATTCACTTTGACATTGAAAATATAAGTATAACAAATGATATGATATGGAATTATACCTAATTCTCTGATTTGTTTCAAAGAAACAAATGATTTTAATTGAGGAACATATAGAAGCATGTACAAAAAAATCTTCTCAGAAAAGCAAAAACGTAAAAATTGAAAGGGATTTCAAAAATTTCTTCAGTGGAAGCTAGATAGCAAATCTGAGCATGTTTTGAGACACTAATAGATCGCTTGTATGCATGTATGTGTGCGTATGTGTGCAAATTCTGAAATTTACTAACTTAAAAATCTAGCTCATTTTTAAGGTATTTAACAAGTATAGTTTTATCAAATTAGATATCCATAAGGCGAAATATATGTTATTATTGAACGCTATTGAGTTTCGTTCAGATCAATGACTGATTTAGTTAGTTCTGGATTAATTAATATCAAGGTCTCTAGAAATTACGAGTACATTATATGCAACCAGCGTTACGATAGTTACTAACCATATCACAATAGTTATTCAATCCGACGAGCGCCTTATAGATAGGCAGCATAAAGTACAGTACGTTATCATTCGTTGAGTTGTCACTAAACCCATGACATCCGCCTTTGGGTAGGCAATTATTTTGTTACTTTCACGGTAAATCGCCGTGAGAAGCTGAAGTAGTTTTATCTCGTTTTACATACTGAAGTTTGGAAAAAATTTCCTTATAACTAAGGAAGGATCAAAATCTCACTGTAGGTGGATTAATCTGGGTTTTTTTAATAAATGCCATCGCCGGATATTTTGTTCTCACATGCAACTCACATAGAATTGTGCGTGGTATCTCCTTAGCGTGTGTTTGATATGCTCACAAACACATTCTCTCGCTCTATTCCGAAGTGTGCTGCTGTCAAAGAAAACGAACAGTCCCGATTTTATTTAGTGAAATATAGAGCAAATATTGCTTAAATTTGCTCTTTATGGTGATAATCAAGTGGTGATAAAGTGTAAAAAGTAGTTTACGTACTTAATTTGTCGTGTCATACGCAATTAAAAGGAGAAACAGGCGATCCAAAAAAGTAAGTAACAGTTTGCTTTTCGTGCGCTGCTTTCTTTGGCAATGCAATAATGGCAAGGATTTCGTAGGTGCAAATTTGTTTCGGTGATTAACACATCAAATCTTGCTACTTTTACACAAACAACTTATTCAAATGAAAGCTTAGACTTGAAATTGTGTGATTGAATCAAAATTATGTTCCTAAATAGTGTATGTTTGCTGGAAAACGCAAATATTTTTGAGGGTGCCAACAACTGTCGCACCCTGCCAATGCCGTATTCTACCCTAAAACGTATATCGATAGGAATTTTGATGTTGATATTCCTCTCGATACCAGAAGTGATATTGATAATGCTCTCGTATCTTTGACAAATTTAATTGTCGAAGCCAGAGGCATTGCAATTCCGAAATGTGAAGTTAAATTCAACTCCATTATCATTGGCGACGATCTTCAGCTACTGATCCGTGTTAAAAAAGTAAGGACAAGGCAATACCAAAGAACTCGCGATCCCGCCTTGAAAGTTATTTGGCGAGATTTGCAAAATGAAATTGAAAACGTTTCGCTATTCTGAGAAATACCTACTTTTAGAATAATGTCTCGAAGTTGGATCCCAGTTCGAAACCCTTTTGGAAATTAACGAAAATTCTTAAAAAAAACCTCAAAAGCCAATTCCAGCGCTTAAAGAGGGAAATAAAATTTTATTAACAAGAGGCGAAAAGGCTCAAAACTTGCTCAGCAGTTCGAGAGTGCCCATAATTTTTAGTCTAGGTCTCACTAGTCCAATTGAGGATCAGGTTACGGAGCTTCGAAGACATTCTCAATCAAGAGAATGTTTTTGACCCTTCGTTGGGAAACCAATTTGGATGAAGTGAGATCTATTACTAAAAATTTAAAAATATGAAAGCCCGGGTGATGATGGTATTTTCTACATACTTATCAAAAACTTCCTGAGAGCTCTTTATCGTTTTTGGTTAATTTATTTAACAAATGTTTTCAATTGGCATACTTTCCAGATAAATGGAAAAACGCCAAAGTTGTTCCAATTTTGAAGCCGGACAAAATCCAGCTGAGGCTTCTAGTTATCGCCCAATCAGTTTGCTTTCTTCAATAAGCAAACTGTTTGAAAAGATTATTTTAAATAGAATGATGGTTCATATTAATGACAATTCTATTTTTGCTGATGAGCAATTTGGTTTTCGCCATGGGCATTCAACCACTCATCAGTTATTAAGAGTTACGAACTTAATTCGGCTCAACAAATCTGAAGGATATTCGACTGGAGTTGCTCTTCTTGATATAGAGAAAGCATTTGACAGTGTTTGGCATGAAGGTTTGATTGTAAAATTGATGAATTTTAATTTTCCTCTGTACATCATTAAACTGATCCAAAATTATTTATCAGACCGCTCGCTGCAGGTAAACTATCAGATAAATCTGATAGATTACCTGTAAGGGCTGGTGTCCCCCAAGGCAGCATACTGGGGCCCATATTGTATAACATTTTTACTTCTGACTTACCTGATATACCACCAGGGTGTCAAAAATCTTTGTTTGCAGATGACACGGGCCTTTCAGCCAAAGGGCGAAGCCTTCGTGTCATTTGTAGTAGATTGCAAAAAAGTTTGGATATTTTCTCCACTTACTTGCAAAAATGGAAAATTTCCCAGAATGCTTCCAAAACTCAGCTTATAATTTTCCCACATAAGCCGAGAGCTTCTTATTTGAAACCTTCTAGCAGACATATTGTCACTATGAATGGGGTTCCAATTAATTGGTCTAGCGAAGCTAAATATTTAGGACTTCTGCTAGATCAAAAATTAACTTTTAAAAATCACATTGAAGGCCTTCAAGCCAAATGTAACAAATATATTAAGTAGGCACTTATAAACAGAAAATCAAAACTTTGTCTTAAGAACAAACTTTTGATTTACAAACAAATTTTTAGACCTGCCATGTTGTATGCTGTGCCAATATGGGCTAGTTGCTGCAATACCAGAAAGAAGGCACTCCAGAGGATTCAAAATAAAATTTTGAAAATGATTCTGAAGTTGCCTCCGTGGTATAGTACCAATGAACTTCATAGAATTTCTAATATTGAGACATTGCAACAAATGTCCAACAAAATAATTTCCAATTTTAGACAAAAATCGTTGCAAGCTTCTATTGCAACGATTAACTCCTTGTACCCTTAGTATAAAATAGGTTAAGTTTAGTTTAAGTTGAAAACATTGTAATTCCTACATGGTTCAATTCAACCAGAGGAAAAAATTCTAACTGCCAGAGGCAATTGAAATGTATTAATAATAACTAAAAGCGTAACATAGCAAATAAGGATGATAGTGTAGAGAAAACACGGAACACCTAGTCTAAGAGATGAATGCATGTATTAGATAATTAGCAAATAAAATTAGTTAAAAAAATAAAAAAATAAAAAAGTTTTAAATTTTAGTAAATTTGATAATGTACGTTCCTCAACAGATTCAGTGCATAGTAAATCATAGACTTTTTCACACGTCCGTGGAAGTGGGCTAATGGTATAATAACGCAGTAATAACGTCGTCATCATCCTCATTGTTCTACAATACATCATTTGCCGCTTCCAGCGAACGCATACTCGACTCTTGTTCCATGAGGGCAAAATTCCAGCTTCCACTTCTCCAGCGACCTTTCTTTTGCCGTTGCCTTTGTCGAGATTCGAAACTCCATCAACGATATGCTTGCTTTACTTCTTCTGGGTGGATGGTATGGTAGCACAAGATGACACATATCAGAAGAACTCTTTAAGTTTTATACTTTCTGGGTTTCTTCCGCAATTCCTTCTTCACCATGAGTCCTGAATCCATGGACAAGTCCTCCGCTCTGACAACAAGCCAGCGCTCTCTGTTAGTGATATGTGAGTATGCTCGAATAAATTATCCCAATACATATATTAATTGTAATTGTTATTTTATTGATTAATAATAAATCCCAATTATTTTTATAGCACCTGGTTTACTTATCTTGGAGGAATTGGAGATGGATAGCTAGATTCCTCGGCCGATACTGCCAATGAAGATTGGCCTGCTAATCAACGTTCTTTTACTGATTTAGTTCCTGAGTTTGAACCTGGAATATTATATAGGACACTGAAATGTATTTGTATCACGGTGTGTCTATGGGGAAATATTATTTTTCAAAAATCAGTATCTATGAAACACCCACCACGTGAAAGTAGATGCTCTCCTCTTTCATATAGTGGGTAAACTAAAATGTTCTATCGGGGAATCTAGAACAATTTTTATTTTTTTCACTATTTTTGGTGCAAATTCCATAAAAATCTCAAATGATAGCCGATTTAACCCCCCCAAAAATGTATGGAAAAATGACCCCCGATAGAACATTTTGAAAATGCACCTACGTGAAAGAGGAAAACCTATACTTTCGTGTAGTGAGTGTTTTAGAGATACTGATTTTTTGAAAATAAGCCTCTTCGGACAAACACACCGTGGTATTTTGTGATAATAATAAAGTTGGAAATCTATTGAAACTACCAAATGAAAAATTTTTACTGGGAAAATCATATTTTATAAATATATTTAAAAGTGGATAAAAATATATTTATATCGTAAGAAATTCATATATCAGGCTTATGAAATTTCATAAGGTTGATTAATTAAATTAGTAAGGCAAACATAACATAAACATATATGTTTATTATGAACCTGGTTTATCCAAAGTTCATGCTGGTTCATAAGGCTACCTTATGATAATATGTATCTAAAATTATCTTATTTGCATTTTCCGTGCAATGCTATAAAAATGTATTATAGTAAAAGGTAGGGACCGATACCCTACTTAATAAACAGTCCGGCGTTTGTCGGCCTCTTTTCCATTCCAACCATCGAGTGAAAAACATCCTCTTCAACACAGCTCCGAAACCCGCTTAGCAGTCTCAGTTAATCAGTCTTTCTCAGCCTTCTGCTGTCCGCCGCTAGTGAAATCCACCTCATAGTATTGAACATTATATTTGGCGACGAGGAAAAGTTCAAGTGAGAGTAAAAGACGCGTGTGTGAAACAGGAAAATCTATTTCTACTGTGACCAGAATAGCCTTTGGCGGAGGCGCGATTCCTGCAGCAACAGCAAAGTCTCGGCAGTGCAAAATAAAATTGCCTCGGACGGAGGTACGAGTTTTGCAGTAGTAGCAGTGAAAGGCCTGTGGAAAAAACGCGATTCACTCCGACGGGGATTGTCTGGAATAACGGTACAGGTAAAAGAAGGTCGAAAAGAAATGTGTAAGCACGTTTGTGCCTAACAAAACGCCATTTTGTGGCAGAGATTTTTTTTATCGAAATCGATTACCAAAATCATTACACGGAAAAAAATAGTGTTGAGAAAGATATTTTTTCTTATATTTAAAGTGATTTTATTCCTAATTTTATTTACCGGTGATTTTTGGTAACGAGCTTGGGCGGCTAATGAGGAGTGTATTGTTCGCTGTAACGCAACGCCATTTTGTTTTCAGCGGAGCAAAAAGAAAAAAGTGGTTTTGCGGGAGGAAAAGTGTTTTAAGTTTTATTAACGAGACTTTTTCTTTATATTTAACGAAGGTTTAGAAACCCGTTGGTACGGTGAAGAAAAATTTTAGCAGCTGTTTGGCCGTTTTGTGTTGTTTCACTGGCGGATATTGGAATCTGTTTTCGGTAGACAACTGCGTTTTCCGTCTCGAGATCCGTGAGAATTCGCTTCGGTTGGTGTCGGATTGTTCCTGACTGGCCGTGACGATCACGAATACGACGACGATATCGCCGACGAGCAGCCGGTTGGCCAAACGATTTCGAAGTGTCTGGTAGCGTTGCCACGCTTCGGTAACAAGTTCATTCATAATTGGTAAGTCATTTTTTTTCCTTCATTGATTGATCATTGTTTCAAAATTGCTTTATGATATTTTATTGTGTGAATTGTTTGGTTCATGAAAAGGTACATTGTGTGTTAATACTGAACAATAGATCGTTTACCGCATAATTGGCGGATGTGCATTGTGTTAATTTGAATAGTTTTTTGACGATTTTTATTTATTTTTTTGTGAATTTTTTTTTCGCTTTTTTGGTGAAGTTTCATGGACGATTTGACTTTCAATCTATTTTGTGAAAAGTGTGTATAACAAATAGGAGAATTTACATCATTTTTTTGGAGCAAGCCATTTTGCGTTGATATTTTACATATTAATTGCATATTAATACGGTTTTTATTTTGGGTTAAAAACTTGCCTCAACTGAAATTATTTTTAATTAATTTAAAATTATAGAAACGATGTCTTACGTAGCTCCGAATATTGATCCGTACCGCAAAGGACAATCATTTGCTTCCTGGTTTACGCGCCTAGGATACCATTTTCGCGTTAACAAAGTAGCGGAAGCAGACAGGAAGGATCAAATGTTTCTCTTAGGAGGCGATTTTCTTTTCGAAGTAGCTCAGAGCTTGTACCTGAATGAACAGTTGCTGGATGCTGCACCCTTTGACGAATTGATCGCGAAGTTGAAGCAAAAGCTGGACAAAACGGATTCTGCTTTGATCCAGCGTTTCAAATTCGGGTCCCGGGTACAGCAACCTGGTGAAACAGCTAGTGACTTCCTGTTCTCGCTAAAACTTCAGGCGGAGTATTGCAATTTCAAAGATGACAAGCAGGACCGCATACTGGATCGAATTTTGATAGGCTTGTCGGATGACAATTTAAGGCAGAAGCTATTGTCAGAGGATAGTGAGAAGTTGAATCTGACTCAGGTCGAGAGGATTGTGACAACATGGGAAATGGCTACTTCCAATGCGAGGGTTTTGACTCAGGACAATTCTACAGGACAAATTGCCTCTATAGTTGGAGGGCGAGGAGCACTCTTGCAGCGTATTAAGGATCTAGCTCAGGGTCGTGGACCAGTCAAGAGTCGACTAGGGTTCAATCCTCCGTCCGTTTCTCCTGCAAGAGGTATTCAGCGCAGCGCCACATCCCACAGGTACGATGATCGTAGAAACCATTCTTCGCAATCCAGGCAGTCTAGACAGGGGCGGTTCCAGGAGCAACGGAACAGATACCAGGACGCAGATATTCGACCGGCGGAGTCCAAAAATGATAAACGGATTGTCATAGATCAAAGAGTGTGCCACTATTGTGGAGTGCGTGGACACGTCAAAAGGAAATGTTTCAAACTGAAACAATATAAGAGAGACCCGGTCAATAATGTCAACATGGAGGAGCCTGGTACAAGCACGGATAACAAATTGTCCAGTATGATGAATCGTATGTCATGGGACGACAAAAGTGATGATTCAGATAAAGGTGAATTACAGTGCATGCATGTTTTGTCCATTAATAATATAAGTCATCCATGTTTACTAGAACTAACTATTCAAGGTAGCACTGTGCAGATGGAGATTGATAGTGGCTCCGCTGTTTCCGTGATTGGGAAGAAGCTATTTTTGGCTAAATTCGACATTCCCCTTGAAAAAAGTTTCAAAAATTTAATTGTGGTAAACGGTTCCAGATTGAAAATTGCTGGTGAAGTTATTGTTTCGGTTGCTTTTCGGAATAAGAAGGCAAAATTGAAGCTTCTGGTTTTAGATTGTGATCATGATTTTATTCCTTTATTAGGGAGAACCTGGTTGGATGTTTTCTTTCCCGACTGGCGAAATTATTTTGGTAAACAAGTTACGATAAACAAATTAATTGACAACAAAAGCAACGACGTGATGAATTATGTTAGAACTAAATTTTCTGATGTTTTCGTTAAGGATTTTTCGACTCCCATTAAAGGATATGAAGCCGAATTGGTTTTAAAAACGGACACACCTATTTTTAGGAAAGCTTATGACGTTCCCTACAGATTGAGGGATAAAGTTTTAGAATACTTGGACAGGTTAGAAAAACAGAATGTTATAACTCCGATTCAAACAAGTGAATGGGCATCTCCTGTTATAGTTGTTAGGAAAAAGAATGACGACATTCGTTTAGTAATTGACTGCAAAGTGTCAATAAACAAACTCATTATCCCTAATACTTACCCATTACCTGTTGCTCAAGATCTTTTTGCTGGTTTGGCAGGGTGTACGGTTTTCTGTGCCCTAGATTTAGAGGGAGCATACACTCAGTTGTCATTGACAAAGCGTTCAAGAAAATTCATGGTAATTAACACTATAAAAGGTCTTTTTACTTACAATAGGCTGCCACAGGGACAGGGGGCTTCCTCTAGTGCAGCTATTTTCCAACAGATAATGGAACAGGTGTTGCAGGGAATTGAGAAAGTTTACGTCTATTTGGATGATGTTCTGATAGCTGGAGTTGACATAGAAGACTGCAAACGGAAGCTTTTTATTGTTTTGGATAGATTGTCCAAAGCAAATATAAAGGTTAATTTGGATAAATGCAAATTTTTTGTGAACATGTTAGAATATTTGGGACATATTATTAGCGAAAAAGGTTTGTCGCCGTGTGCTAGTAAGATAGACACAATTAAAAATGCTAAAACGCCTAAAAATGTGACTGAGTTGAAGTCATTTTTGGTTTAGTTAACTATTATAACAGATTCATTCCCGGTTTGTCTTCCAAGTTATATTGCTTGTATAACTTGTTGAAGAAGGATGTAAAATTTGTGTGGAATGATGATTGCGACAAGGCTTTTAAAAACTCAAAGAACTTACTTCTTGAAACTAATTTTCTCGAATTTTATGATCCCAGAAAACCAATCGTTGTAGTCTCTGATGCTTCTGGCTATGGTCTTGGCGGAGTTATTGCGCATTCTTTTGGAGGGGTAGAGAAACCCATTTGTTTTACATCGTTTTCGTTGAACTCTGCTCAGAAGAAATATCCGATCCTTCATTTAGAAGCGCTGGCACTAGTATGCACAATAAAAAAATTTCATAAGTATTTGTATGGACAAAAGTTTACGGTATTTACTGATCATAAACCACTAGTTGGAATATTCGGAAAAGAAGGAAAACATGCGATACTTGTGACAAGACTTCAACGTTATATACTTGAGTTGTCGATATATGATTTCGATATCCAGTACAGGCCGTCTGCAAAAATGGGTAATGCTGATTTTTGTTCGCGATTCCCATTGGAGCAGTTGGTCCCAAAAGAGCTTGATTTGGATTGCATCAAAAGCATTAACTTTAGCAAAGTTTGTCCAATTGATTTTACTGTTATTGCCAAGCATACAAAACTGATGCATTTCTACAAGAAATATTGAGTTTCTTGCGCCATGGTTGGCCCAAACGGATTGAAAACGATTCATGAATATTTTGCTAATCAGCATGAATTGGAAGTGGTAGACGATTGTTTACTGTTTCAAGATAGATTATTAATACCAAAGCAATTGCAAAATGAAGTTTTGAAATTGCTGCATGCCAACCACGGTGGAGTCGTAAAATGAAGCAGCTGGCAAGACGCTCGGTGTACTGGTACGGAGTTAATGCTGATATAGAAAAGTTTGTTAGTGCATGTGATGCTTGCGCTGGAATGGCAGTGCATCCAAAACAGAAGATAGACACAAAATGGATTCCTTCCACCAGACCTTTTGGTAGAGTACACATAGATTTTTTTTACTTCAAGCATCACGTTTTCTTATTGATCGTTGATAGCTTTTCAAAATGGGTGGAAGTTGAGTGGATGAAAAATGGAACAACGTGTAAACAAGTTATAAAAGTATTGCTAGCATATTTTGCTAGATTTGGGTTTCCAGATACCTTAGTGTCCGATAATGGTCCTCCATTTAATTCGAATGATTTCAAAAACTTTCTTGAGAGGCAAGGAATACGGGTCCTGAGCAGTCCTCCATACAATCCTGCTAGCAATGGCCAGCCGGAGAGGTTAGTTCGTACTGTAAAAGATGTACCAAAAAAGTTCCTACTTGACCCAGAATATTTGAGCGTGGAATTGGAGGATCTGATTAGCCTGTTTTTAATCAATTTTAGAAATAATATGACGATGGATGGTAATTTTCCTTCCGAAAAAGTTTTAAGCTATACCCCTAAATTGTTAATCGATTTGATTAATCCTAAACGACATACTAATAGAAAAGTACCATTAACTAATTATAAGCGTAATGATGAAACAACCACTGGATCCAATAATGATATTAGATATGAACCTACTAAAGATCCTTTGGATAGTCTGATGGCGGGTGACGCATTATGGTACAAGAACAGCAACCCTCACCATCAGGCTAAATGGTTAAAGGCATATTTTCTAAAACGAGTTTGTAAAAATATCCTACAGATTACAATTGGAAACGGACCTACGACCACGGCGCACCGAAGTCAAGTTAAGATTATCGACGATGCGGGTGGCCGGGTGCGGCGCAGGATGGTGGTGCATGTCGATCGTACTGTCGATGACCCTGGTCCATCACCACCACCACTGCAAGAAACGATCCACGAAGAAGAGCCGAGCGAGGAGCCTTTCCGGGGTTTTCCGGAGTGCGAGTTGCGCGGTGTCGAACGGATGGTCAAGCCACATCGAAAACGAAGAAACGAATCTAATTTGGCGCTCGATGGCCTGCCAAGGCGTTCGAAGCGAACGCGGAAGAATACTTACAACAGTGAATTCGAATATTTTTAAATAAGAAGTGATAAATTGAATTTTGTGAATAATAAGTAAAATTAATTCCTTCAAGTTCAGAATCCTAATAATAATCTTTAAAGAAGGAAGGAATAATATGTATCTAAAATTATCTTATTTGCATTTTCCGTGCAATGCTATAAAAATGTATTATAGTAAAAGGTAGGGACCGATACCCTACTTAATAAACAGTCCGGCGTTTGTCGGTCTCTTTTCTATTCCAACCATCGAGTGAAAAACATCCTCTTCAACACAGCTCCGAAACCCGCTTAGCAGTCTCAGTTAATTAATCTTTCTCTGCTTTCTGCTGTCCGCCGCTAGTGAAATCTACCTCATAGTATTGAACATTATAATGAATTCCAAACCGATTCCTTGTGGCTAATTTTCATAAGGTAAACTAATAAACTTCGGAAGGTTTTTTACGTGAGTGTACCGGTACTTTGGCTGCCAGGTTGAAGTAACCTAGATGCAAGATTACCGGGCGCGAGTATTAGCCGTTTGGCAGCGCAGTATCATTACTTGACACTTTACCGGTCGCTACTAAACGCGCTGCTATAACCGCTAT
>NW_026943779.1:0-63346 GCF_024139115.2 Armigeres subalbatus | reverse complement strand
GGGGAGCTTTTATGGCCGTACCAACCAACGAAATAATAACATCAGCCTACAGTTGTTAACTGTGCTGTTTAACATTTAAATCGTCGGCTTCGATTAAAACGGTTTTTTTATTAGTAACCCGTGGACCGAAACAACGCCAAAAAACCAAAAAAAAATCGCAAGCGACAGTCGTAAATTAATCAAAATATAAATAATCACTATCTTCTTAATTCACACTACAAAAATTTAACGTCAGCGGGGGGCTGACCACGTTGCCAGAATGTCAGACAGTAGAACGACGAAAATTGTCTTCAATAGCGATCCGACGGTCACTAAAAACCAAAATGTCCATCGGAGATGAGAGGAACCATGTCCAAGGGCTTTACGACCCCTCCCCACGGCCTCTGCGAGTTAGGGGGCCTGCCTAGGACGTGGTGGGGTTTGGCAGTTTGCTCTGTTAAACCTCTACAAAAAGCTACATGTGTCCGCAAGCAGGCCCTATCAAAGCGACTGTGGCACTCAAAGCGCACAAGATCCCAAGGAGCGTCAACTAGCCAATTTGAAGAAAATTCGTCTCCAATCAACTTTTTTTTTTTTTGTCTTTATTTAGGAGACTTTCAGCCCGAGGCTGGCTCATCTCCGGTACAATCAACTCTTTTCTGTTTCAAATGGGGGTTTTTGGGAAGAACCTATTTACCATTCTTGAAACCTTGTTGAGAATTTACGACTACTAACTAGAAATTTTCACTTGAAAAAGAACCAATGTCTGATACTTACAAGAAACTTTCACTTTCTATCATTACCTAGTCAGCCAGTGACTCAGGACTTCTTCTTCTTCTTCTTATTGGAATTACATCCCCCACTGGGACATTGCCGCCTTGCAGCCTAGTGTTAGCACTTCCAGGGAAGTCGAAGCAATTTCCGACCGAAATTTCATAATTTAACTTCCTACCGTTAAATGTCTATAGACGGTACCGCAGCGAATAAACTGTCTGCAGCAACCACCGCCAACAGCTTTCACTGATGCTGTTGAGATCGATAAAGACGCAACCAACTCTTCCGTTTCGAATGGGAGTTTTGAAAAGAACCGATTTATACTTCTTGAGACCTTGATGAGCATTTACATCGACTAACAGCAACCAACCGATTATCCGAATTATGCGAGAATATTTTACTTTTCATGGCAAATTTCTATTAGCGCAATCTTCTTCTTCTTCTTCTATATACATAAAAATGAATGTCTGTCTGTCTGAACCTTATAGACTCCGAAACTACTGATCCGATCGGCGTGAAATTTTGTATGCAGAGGATTTTGGGGCCGGGGAAGGTTCTTGAGATGGTTCGAGACCCATCCCCCTTTTGGAAGGGGGGGCTCCCATACAAATGAAACGGGAATTTCTGCATAACTAAAATAAACGTCTCACTTCTCACTCTCCATTTCTCACTGTAAAAAGTGAGAAGTGTGAAGTGAGCAGTGAGACGTCTTACTTCTCACTTTTATAGGTCATTCGGCCAAATGTCCTATGCCAGGGTTTCCCAAACTGTGGGTCCCGACCCCCAGGGGGGTCGCGAGCGGATTGTTGGTGGGTCGCGTAGAACAAATATTAATTGCAGCTCGGATGCCGAACCTTTTGATCATTTTTTTCAGGAACTTAATTTCAATAGACATCACCACGCTATTTTAGAAAACATTTATGCCTAAAAGATGTCCCCTTAATGAAGTAAAATAAATACACAGATAAAAATATGTTGTGATTTTAAATGTTTTTTCATGCACATATTTGGAGCATGCAAATAAACGTAACATTCAATCGATCCCACTATTCTTTTTAAATCAAAATAAATTTGAACGGTGCATGCTTGTAAAATTCAATCAAATTTAATTGAATATCGAATGTTAATCCGTTTGATGGGGTTCCGGATTTCCCGGAGGAACTTCCGGAGGAATTCCCGAAGGAACTTCCGGAGGAATTCCCGGAGGAACTTCCGGAGGAATTCCCGGAGGAACTTCCGGAGGAATTCCCGGAGGAACTTCCGGAGGAATTCCTGGAGGAACTGCCGAGGAATTCCGGAGGAACTTCCGGAGGAATTCCCAGAGGAACTTCGGAGGAATTCCTGAGGAACTTCCGGAGGAATTCCCGAGGAACTTCCGGAGGAATTCCCGGAGGAACTTCCGGAGGAATTCCTGGAGGAACTTCCGGAGGAATTCCTGGAGGAACTTCGGAGGAATTCCTGGAGGAACTTCCGAGGAATTCGGAGGAACTTCCGAGGAATTCGAGGAACTTCCGGAGGAATTCGGAGGAACTTCCGGAGGAATTCCCGGAGGAACTTCGGAGGAATTCCGGAGGAACTTCCGGAGGAATTCCCGGAGGAACTTCCGAGGAATTCTGGAGGAACTTCCGGAGGAATTCCTGGAGGAACTTCGGAGGAATTCCCGGAGGAACTTCCGGAGGAATTCCCGGAGGAACTTCCGAGGAATTCGGAGGAACTTCCGGAGGAATTCCCGGAGGAACTTCCGGAGGAATTCCCGGAGGAACTTCCGGAGGAATTCCCGGAGGAACTTCCGAGGAATTCCCGGAGGAACTTCCGGAGGAATTCCCGGAGGAACTTCCGAGGAATTCCCGGAGGAACTTCCGGAGGAATTCCCGGAGGAACTTCCGGAGGAATTCGAGGAACTTCCGGAGGAATTCCCGAGGAACTTCCGAGGAATTCGAGGAACTTCCGAGGAATTCCGGAGGAACTTCCGGAGGAATTCCCGGAGGAACTTCCGGAGGAATTCTGGAGGAACTTCCGAGGAATTCGGAGGAACTTCCGGAGGAATTCCTGGAGGAACTTCCGTAGGAATTCCCGGAGGAACTTCCGGAGGAATTCCCGGAGGAACTTCCGGAGGAATTCCGGAGGAACTTCCGAGGAATTCGGAGGAACTTCCGGAGGAATTCCGGAGGAACTTCCGGAGGAATTCCCGGAGGAACTTCCGGAGGAATTCCTGGAGGAACTTCCGAGGAATTCCCGGAGGAACTTCCGGAGGAATTCGGAGGAACTTCCGAGGAATTTCCGGAGGAACTTCCGGAGGAATTCCTGAGGAACTTCCGGAGGAATTCCCGGAGGAACTTCGGAGGAATTCCCGGAGGAACTTCCGGAGGAATTCCGGAGGAACTTCCGGAGGAATTCCGGAGGAACTTCCGGAGGAATTCCTGGAGGAACTTCCGGAGGAATTCCCGGAGGAACTTCGGAGGAATTCCGGAGGAACTTCCGGAGGAATTCCGGAGGAACTTCCGAGGAATTCCTGAGGAACTTCCGGAGGAATTCCGGAGGAACTTCCGGAGGAATTCGGAGGAACTTCCGGAGGAATTCGGAGGAACTTCCGGAGGAATTCCGGAGGAACTTCCGGAGGAATTCGGAGGAACTTCCGGAGGAATTCCCGGAGGAACTTCCGGAGGAATTCCGGAGGAACTTCCGGAGGAATTCGGAGGAACTTCCGAGGAATTCGGAGGAACTTCGGAGGAATTCTGAGGAACTTCCGGAGGAATTCCCGGAGGAACTTCCGGAGGAATTCCGGAGGAACTTCCGGAGGAATTCCCGGAGGAACTTCCGGAGGAATTCCCGGAGGAACTTCCGGAGGAATTCCGGAGGAACTTCCGAGGAATTCCGAAGGAACTTCCGGAGGAATTCCCGAGGAACTTCCGGAGGAATTCCCGGAGGAACTTCCGGAGGAATTCCCGGAGGAACTTCCGGAGGAATTCCCGAAGGAGCTTCCGGAGGAATTCGGAGGAACTTCCGGAGGAATTCCCGGAGGAACTTCCGGAGGAATTCCGGAGGAACTTCCAGATGAATTCCTGGAGGAACTTCCGGAGGAATTCGGAGGAACTTCCGAGGAATTCGGAGGAACTTCCGGAGGAATTCCCGGAGGAACTTCCGGAGGAATTCCTGGAGGAACTTCCGGAGGAATTCCGGAGGAACTTCCGGAGGAATTCCCGGAGGAACTTCCGGAGGAATTCCGGAGGAACTTCCGGAGGAATTCCGGAGGAACTTCCGGAGGAACTTCCGGAGGAATTCCCGGAGGAACTTCCGGAGGAATTCCGGAGGAACTTCCGGAGGAATTCCCGGAGGAACTTCCGAGGAATTCGGAGGAACTTCCAGAGGAATTCGGAGGAACTTCCGGAGGAATTCCCGGAGGAACTTCCGGAGGAATTCCGGAGGAACTTCCGGAGGAATTCCCGGAGGAACTTCCGGAGGAATTCCGGAGGAACTTCCGGAGGAATTCCTGAGGAACTTCCGGAGGAATTCCGGAGGAACTTCCGGAGGAATTCCTGAGGAACTTCCGGAGGAATTCCGGAGGAACTTCCGGAGGAATTCCTGGAGGAACTTCCGGAGGAATTCCCGAGGAACTTCCGGAGGAATTCCCGGAGGAACTTCCGGAGGAATTCCTGGAGGAACTTCCGGAGGAATTCCCGAGGAACTTCCGGAGGAATTCCGGAGGAACTTCCGAGGAATTCCCGGAGGAACTTCCGGAGGAATTCCCGGAGGAACTTCCGGAGGAATTCCCGGAGGAACTTCCGGAGGAATTCGGAGGAACTTCCGGAGGAATTCCGGAGGAACTTCCGGAGGAATTCCGGAGGAACTTCCGGAGGAATTCCGGAGGAACTTCCGAGGAATTCGGAGGAACTTCCGGAGGAATTCCCGGAGGAACTTCCGAGGAATTCCGGAGGAACTTCCGGAGGAATTCCCGGAGGAACTTCCGGAGGAATTCCCGGAGGAACTTCCGGAGGAATTCCGGAGAACTTCCGGAGGAATTCCCGGAGGAACTTCCGGAGGAATTCGGAGGAACTTCCGGAGGAATTCGGAGGAACTTCCGGAGGAATTCGGAGGAACTTCCGGAGGAATTCCGGAGGAACTTCCGGAGGAATTCGGAGGAACTTCCGGAGGAATTCCCGAGGAACTTCCGGAGGAATTCCGGAGGAACTTCCGGAGGAATTCCCGGAGGAACTTCCGGAGGAATTCCCGGAGGAACTTCCGGAGGAATTCGGAGGAACTTCCGAGGAATTCCGGAGGAACTTCCGAGGAATTCGGAGGAACTTCCGAGGAATTCCCGGAGGAACTTCCGAGGAACTTCCGGAGGAATTCCGGAGGAACTTCCGGAGGAATTCCCGGAGGAACTTCCGGAGGAATTCCCGGAGGAACTTCCGGAGGAATTCGGAGGAACTTCCGGAGGAATTCCAGAGGAACTTCCGGAGGAATTCCGGAGGAACTTCCGGAGGAATTCCGGAGGAACTTCCGGAGGAATTCCTGGAGGAACTTCCGGAGGAATTCCTGAGGAACTTCCGGAGGAATTCCCGGAGGAACTTCCGGAGGAATTCCGAGGAACTTCCGGAGGAACTTCCGAGGAATTCCTGAGGAACTTCCGGAGGAATTCCCGGAGGAACTTCCGGAGGAATTCTGGAGGAACTTCCGGAGGAATTCCCGGAGGAACTTCCGGAGGAATTCGGAGGAACTTCCGGAGGAATTCCCGGAGGAACTTCCGGAGGAATTCCCGGAGGAACTTCCGGAGGAATTCCGGAGGAACTTCCGGAGGAATTCCTGAGGAACTTCCGGAGGAATTCGGAGGAATTCCGGAGGAACTTCCGGAGGAATTCCCGGAGGAACTTCCGAGGAATTCCTGGAGGAACTTCCGAGGAATTCCGGAGGAACTTCCGGAGGAATTCCCGGAGGAACTTCCGGAGGAATTCGGAGGAACTTCCGGAGGAACTTCCGGAGGAACTTCCGGAGGAACTTCCAGAGGAATTCCCGGAGGAACTTCCGGAGGAATTCCCGGAGGAACTTCCGGAGGAATTCCCGGAGGAACTTCCGGAGGAATTCCCGGAGGAACTTCCGGAGGAATTCCCGGAGGAACTTCCGGAGGAGTTCCCGGAGGAACTTCCGGAGGAATTCCCGGAGGAACTTCCGGAGGAATTCCCGGAGGAACTTCCGGAGGAATTCCCGGAGGAACTTCCGGAGGAATTCCCGGAGGAACTTCCGGAGGAATTCCCGGAGGAACTTCCGGAGGAGTTCCCGGAGGAACTTCCGGAGGAGTTCCCGGAGGAACTTCCGGAGGAATTCCCGGAGGAACTTCCGGAGGAATTTTCAGAACATTTTCTGGTGGAAATAACGGAGGAATTTGTAGAAGAATTTCAGAAAAAATCTTTTGCTTGAAGCTCACGCCGATTCACGCCGACTCACGCTGCCGATTACCAACGCCGTGACGCCGCCACTGGCAGAAAATAATCTATCACGCCGCCGCCGACAAATTTTTAATCCGCGCAGCTCTATTATTCAGCCAGATGACTTTCGTTCAGATGGGTTCAAGCCTGATGATTTGTTCAGCCTAATGGCTAATGACCCATCCCCATTAATAACATGTATAGGGGAGCTGGGGGTAATATGGACATTAGAGTGATTCAAATTTTGACTTTTTCGCTCCCCTATACTTGAACGATGGTATTTGCTATTTCAAGCTCTATCTGGAATAAGGGCGAATGTCGCAAGAGAGGATTCTCTTCGCCGACTTCCCTCTTTTTAATAAAAGTGACCAGCAGTGGATTTCTTTGTGGTTTATCACCTCAGCACGATAGAAAACAATGCGAACTTTCATTCTGAGGTTATAAACCACAAAGAAATCCTCTGCTTGTCACTTTTATTTAAAAGAGGGGAAGACGACGAAGAGAATTCTCTCTTGCGACATTCGCCCTTTTATCAGATAGAGCTTGATTTAAATAATTTTCCAAAATTTTTAGCTAATTTGATTGTAATTTGACTGAGCACATGCAGTTTTAAGTTTGTATGAAAATTACTATGAAAACAGTAGTTTTTGTGGAAACCCGTTCCGCAGCGTTGCCCTTAAAAGCTCTAAAAATACATGAATGCACTGCCAATATAGAAAATTTAGCAAAGAAACAGATCGTTTTTGTTGTGAAACGATTTGATGCTGGCATGAAAAGTTATTACGGAAATACCGAATCGTGGGAAATTCAATTTAACATGTAAAAGAATAACTTCAATATCAATAATGGGCACTTTTGTTTTCTTTATAACTTTGCTTATAACAATCAGATCGTTTCGCAACAACCACTGACTTTCAGCTTAAGAAGCATTCTATAAAATTCAAGTATAGATTCTATTAAAATAGTTTATTGGCCACCTCACGAAACATTCTCTCACGTAAGCGGCGATTTCCATTGCAATTTCCATACAATCTTCAGACGACGCGTGCACAATCAAATCACATCCAAATTAGCTAAAACTTTAGGAGGTCTATTAAAAGGACAAAACCAATTGTTTAAGCATAGGGGAGCAAAAAGGAATCGCGTCATTTTCATAATTAAAACGTCATAATATTGGGAACTTAAACCACTTACGTGAATCTTAAATAGAAGCACTACGATGGCGTGAAATCAATTTAATGAAAAATAAACGGATTTAGTGATGTTTTTACAACGAAAATCAGGTTGAAAAAATCTCGGTTTCAAACTATACGAGTGAAATGGACATATTGTGTGGGTAATACGGACATGTTAAGAAGTTAAGCCCATAACAGTGAATTTAGTTGATGAATTGTATGCATAAGCTTAGCATCTATAGAATGTATCTTTTGAAATAAAAATGTTGGTTAATAATTGATATATTGGTAACATAAAGTGGTTTTACTAAAAAAAACATGTTACATCAATAAAAATCACTTAAAAATGCCATTGGTCAGAACCAAACTAAGGTAAACAATACAAACTTTTCAAAATAAAATTCACGTTAGACAAATGTATGTAAATTAATGATTTCGTGTGTGTTACTTCTACGTGAAGTTAAACGATTTACAATGATATGGAAATGAGCTTCATACGGGAGCTTGGCAGAAGGAAGGTCGTGCGATATGTGCCATCACAAATATTGCCCTCCGCTCGCTTTAAAATCGACTTCTATAAAAACATTCTTCATGCCTGCCGTATCCTAACGGAACTATCAATTCTATACTTTCGCCTCTAATGCTATCATGAACATGTACGTCCAAGTTTGGAAGATGATATTAGCATTTCCATATCATTGTAAATGTATGTACTTTATATGGCCAATTTTACCCACACCAGAACGTGTCCGTTTTACCCCACCATGATCGGCAATCATCAATTCAACTCGTAGACAATCTTTGAATAGACTTAGTTTGATATCCTCGAGGACTACGCGGATTAGTTTTGCTGATTTCCGTTTTAGAAGCTGAAACACTGGACGTCAAAAATTACATCGTCATGGCATTTCAGTCATAGTTTACCTTAAATCATAAATAAACAGAATAGTTTTCGTTCTTTGAATGTAATAAAACATGTCGTACTCATAGTTTGAAACAAGTAATAAGATCCACTTGATAGAGCCAATTCTGTAACGATTTAGCTCAAAAGGGACCCCTGTTTTCCCCCAGTTCTCCTAATGATGATTTTTTTTTTGCAAATCAGAAAACAATTAGCAAATCAGAGTTACAATTAGTTAGCACTCAATTGTGTTAGGCAAAAAGATCAAATTGAAATAGCTATACAAAACAAACCAATCATAAGTCATATAATTTTTCCCTTATCCAACTTAAAATAGAGTTTTCCTAAGCTGCAACATAATGCATTAATCACATGCTCGATGAAGCGCTACTGCAACTCCCGATGTGTTGCTATAGGATCCTCCCCTTCCGCTAATACTCTATCCCATATGTCATACCCCAATATCCATCATCCGAAGCGAATCTACAAAGCCGTAATCCATCGTTTGGTAAGACCATGCAATCAAGTTTTGATGCGCATTTACCCTCCGTCAGCCCGGCGATGGGGGTATTCCATCATTTCACTTTCTGTCATATGTCGAAGGTGACGCCGCAGCAAGAACCACTTAATAATCGAAAGATGCTGCCAGAAGCATTGATAAAACATTAATTCCAAGGGGAATGCAGATTCAATTAGCTAACGTATAAACATAGTTGCCAGAATTGTAATGAAAATGTATTTTCTAAATGTAATCCTTTCTTGGATGGCAATCGTACGATGTTGATAGCAAATTGAACTTGAGAAACATTCCATTCCAAACATTTTTTTACGGAATTTCTTATAAGGAAATTTGATATACAGGTATTACATGTACAATACAGGTTATTAACAAGTTGGCATCACTTTTAAAAATTACTTTACAGTTTCTACCGAAGTTGTATCAAAGGCAGAAGAAAATGCTGCCAGCAAATCTCCTTTGGTGGCATTCTTGATGGTTTACAGCAAGTGCAACAGATAAAGAAAATCATTGAAATCAATAAATGCCAAAGCTTAAGCCCACGTGTGTGGTGTGGAGCAAATCTAAAAGGGTAAGTAGGGGAGATACGTATGAAATGCGCCGGTTGGGTAAAATGCGCCACCACGTTTTCTTGGTTATTAACCCAAATTTTGTCTCAAAATCGTGAGCGGCTGAAGCCAAAAAACGTTTGTAAGCCGTTACACAAAAAAACTTTGTCAAAAACTCTGTGTTTAAATTTAAAAAAATAAAATGTTTTTTTGGCTCTTTTCGATGCAATTTCGGTGTTTACGTCAACAATGCTTTTTCTTCACGTACGAAAAATATTTTCTCCTTTATTTCATTAGTCTAACATACTGACTACCTTAAAGCATAAGACTGACACTATTCTTTTGCAAAAGAGTGTGACTATTTCAGTGAAAAATATTGAAATATTTTGATTATCATTTTTGGGTGGCGCATATTGCCCAGCGTCGTTCATTTTAAATGAAAATGCAGCATTTTGGAATAAAATCGTTTTCTTGTAATATTGTTGGTTTTTCTTAAAAATTGTTGAACCATATAATGACTGATATGCTAGATTATTGATAAACACTTCGAAATTACACTATTTCGGATGAAATCACCATCAAATTAAGACATTAGCTTAGGGGGCGCATATTGACCGCATCTCCCCTACATGGGAGCTTACCAATTGCAGTATAAAGCCAGAATCATCCGCCGTGTGGTTGTGAAGCGTAATGAAGCGGTAAGAAGTTATGATTGAAGAGATGCACTTTATTCCCCGGTGCGGCCGAAGGGCTCAGAAGACCACATTCACTGACGAAGCGGTGGGATGCGGATAAAGCTAATATGGCGAGATTCCATGGTGGCAGCACGCATCTTTGCTCCACCACCGGCGCTGACTGAATGCAGCATGTCAGGCAGGTACCAAAGCGATTCAATGGAAGCATTATGGTGGCTGTCTCACACGAATCGACGTCGGGGATCAGAGATCGACACAGACAGATGAATTAGCATAATTTGTCTGTAAACACTCAATTTAGATGGATCCTCGCGGCCGGCTGTATCAGCTTGAAGATGATTCTTGGTTGGCTGCACGTTGCATTTGATGGATTATAATTTCCACGCCGGATGCTACCCTTTCATCACAACATGATTTGAGTAATTATCTCAATGTGACTAATCTTTGAATGCTACAGTTTCTGATCGATGTATGACACTAATTGGCGAATGGATCACAAAACTTTGATGATGATTCTGAATATCAAATGGACAATTATTGTCAAATATTAATTGTTTAATCTTTATATGGTGGGGTTAAGAACATACCGCATATTGAAGGTGTACTATGTATTATCCTAAATTTTATCTGTTTATAAAATAAATTAGTTCAACTCAAACCTCCCAAAAAGTCAATTACTATCGAATAAACCTAAAAATTGGCACCTGGCATTCCATTATCCCTTGTCATCACCAGTTTCAATCGTCAACGGAATTCCTTGCCAATGGCTTACAAAGCCTCATCTTCGTCCGAACAAAGGTAACCGACACTCCCATCTAATCGAATCTCCATTCTCGGGTGGGCTTTCCACATCCTCAAAAATGAAAACATATTCGAAAAGCTGGTCACAGCCAGCAATCGGTGACCGAAAGTATGGTTTTCCAACTATTCATATTTTTCTATCTAAACAAGATCAGTCGGCCTATTGTCATCATACACCGAACGCAAATAGCATGGCGGATTAAGTGCAGATTGAGTAGGGTTTGAAAAAGTTCCAGCTGCTGGTTGCTGTCAAAAGTCGAAAGAAAGACATTGTGCATTTTTTTTCCGTAGGAGTCTTGCAAAATCCCACGAGGGGCTTTCTAGCTGTGGTGTAAAACGGGACGTCCTAGTTATGAGAGCACCGATGAGGCTTTTTACTAGGGTGTTTCAAAAATAATGTTGGTGGAACTATGGTGTGAAAAGTATTTTTATGGGACAAAACAATTGAATAGCACACGAGTACAGTATATGGATTTGCGATCTTATTTTTATGTTTGGCTGTTCTAATTCTCATAATCGTTTTTTTTTATATCAAGGAAACTTTTCCCCTACCTTACTTATTGGGAATGGAAAGTTGGAATATCTTTGGCATTAGTTATAGTATGAAAATAGTTAATACATGATAAGAATAATTTTCAACATTAAATTCGTTTTAAAATCTCTAACAAGATAGCGACACTCTATCATGTATGCCACTGAGTAACATGAAGCGCAAAATCCCTGTTGCAAAAATGTGGCATGGCAGCATCGATGCCAGACGGTCAGTACGGGAGCAAGTTGTCTAGTCGTGTGGCGCAGCCACAGCTACCAAAGTGAGTCGTTCTCCTGAGAGAGGCACAAACAATGTGTAAAAATGTAAGAAAAATCATAATCCGATCCGATACATACAGTCTTCCCACATCACCACCGCGTGCCGATCCATACTTACGGTTTCCAATGCATTGCGCTGGTTGGACGATGCAGCATGGCACCCACCCAATATGAATAAAGAGCCTTTTTTCCAAGGCATTGTTGTTTTGAGGTTTGATTGGATTGAAGCCCCTTGGTGAATACTGTTCCGGCAGTCATATGGTGCTGCATGATCCAATCAGGATTACATCAGCAGAGCCAGGAGGAAAACAAAAGCCACGTATTGATGAAGGCGATATGAGATGGGATTGTTTGGAAAATTATTTTCTTTCAGGTGCGAAATGGAACTTTGAAGATGCTTTGTTTTTAAAAATGTTCTGACAAAATGGCTCAAAATGAGAAAAAAAATAACTTTTTTCAATTTACTTGAAAATATTAACTTGGGTATGTTGTTTATGAAGGAAGATGTCCTTCAAAAACCAATTATTGGATTGGATTTGGATTTGGATTGGGTTTGGATTGGATTTGGATTAGATTTGGAATGGATTTGACTGGACTTGACTTGGACTGATCGGACTGACTTGACTGGATTCTCGACTGAATCTGACTGGACCTGGACTGACTTGACCTGGACCTGGACTGGACTTGACTGGACTTGAACTGGATCTTGGACTGGATCTGGACTGACTGACTGGACTGGACTGGAATTTGGACTGACCTGGACTGGATCTGGACTGGATCTGGACTGGACCTGACTGGACTTGACTGGATTTGACCGACTCTGGACTGACTGATCTGGACTGGATCTGACCGACCTGACTGACCTGGACTGGACCTGGACTGACCTTTGGACCGACCTGACTGACTGACTGACCTGGACCGACTGGACTGACCTGGACCTGACCTGGATCAGATCTGGACTGACCTGACTGGATCTGGACTGACTGGACTGACCTGACTGGATCTGACCGATCTGGACCTGGACTGACCTGGACT
This sequence comes from Armigeres subalbatus, assembly GCF_024139115.2. Lineage (NCBI taxonomy): Eukaryota > Metazoa > Arthropoda > Insecta > Diptera > Culicidae > Armigeres > Armigeres subalbatus. The sequence goes on along the minus strand of NW_026943779.1, from coordinate 50,688 downwards.
GACCTGGACTGGATCTGGACTGGACCTGACCGATCCGACTGACCTGGACTGATCTGGACTGGACCTGGACTGACCTGGACTGACCTGACCGACTTGGACTGGATCTGACTGACCTGGACTGGACCTGGACTGGATCTGGACTGACCTGGACTGACCTGACCTGGACCTGGACTGACTGGAATTTGGACTGGACCTGGACTGACCTGGACTGACCTGGACTGACCTGACTGACTGACTGACCTGGACCTGGACCGGATCTGGACTGACCTGACTGGATCTGGACCGATCTGACCTGGATCTGGACTGACTGGACTGACCTGACTGACCTGGATCTGGACCTGACCTGGACTGACTGACCTGACTGGACCTGGACTGGATCTGGACTGATCTGACTGACCTGACTGACTGGATCTTGACTGACTTGACTGGATCTGACTGACCTGACTGACTGACCGACCTGGACTGACCTGGACTGGATCTGACTGATCTGGACCGACTGGATCGACCTGACCGACTGGATCTGACTGGACCTGGACCTGACCTGACTGGACCTGGACTGACCTGGACTGGACCTGGACTCGGACTGGACCGATCTGGACCGATCTGGACTGGATCTGGACTGATCTGGACTGACTCGAACGATCTGGACTGATCTGGACTGGATCTGGACTGGATTTGACTGACCTGGACTGGATCTGGACTGACTGATCTGGACTGACTGACCTGGACTGGATCTGACTGACCTGGACTGGATCTGGACCGACCTGACCTGACCTGGATCTGACTGGACCTGGACTGACCTGGACTGGATCTGGACCTGGACCGATCTGGACCGACCTGGGACTGACTGACCTGACTGGATCTGACTGGACTGGACTGGACTGACCTGACTGACCTGACTGACTGACTGACCTGGACTGGATCTGACCGATCTGATCTGACCTGGACCTGACTGGACCGACTGACTGGACTGGATCTGACTGACCTGGACTGACCTGGACTGACCTGGACCTGGACCGACCTGACTGACCTGGACTGACCTGACCGACCTGGACTGACCGACTGACCTGGACGGACCTGACTGACCTGACCGATCTGGACTGGACTGGACTGACCTGGATCTGGAACCGATCTGGACCGATCTGACCTGACCTGACTGGACCTGGACTGACCTGACTGACTGGGATCGGATCTTGGACCTGACCTGACTGACCTGGACTGGATCGACTGACCTGACCGATCTGGACTGACCTGGACTGGATCTGGACTGGATCTGACTGATCTGGACTGACCTGACCGATCTGGACTGACCTGACCGACTTGGACTGACCGATCTGGACTGGACTTGACTGACCTGGATGACCTGACCTGATCTGGACCGATCTGACCGACCTGGACTGACCTGGACCGATCTGGACTGATCTTGACTGACCTGACCTGGACCTGGACTGACCTGGACTGGATCTGGACCTGGATCTGACTGACCTGACCGACCTTGGATCGACCGACTGACCTGGACTGACCTGACCGACCTGGACTGACCTGACCTGGATCACCTGGACTGATCTGGACCGACCTGGACTGACCTGACCGACTGGACTGACCTGGACTGGACTTGGACTGGATCTGACGACCTGACCTGACCTGGACTGACCTGACTGACTGGACTGACTGACTGGATCTGACCTGGATCTGACTGACCTGGACTGACCTGGACTGGACTGACTGGACTGACTGACCGATCGGACTGGATCTGGACTGACCGACTGGACTGGATCTTGGACCGACCTGGACTGACCTGGACTGACCTGGACGACTGATCTGGACTGGATCTGGACTGACCTTGGACTGATCTGGACTGGATCTGGACTGACCTGGACCGATCTGGACTGACTGACCGATCTGACTGGATCTGACCTGACCTGCTGGACCTGGATCTGGACTGACCTGACTGGACCTGGACTGGACCTGACCGACCTGGACTGATCTGACTGACCTGACTGGACTGACCGACTTGGACTGGATCTGGACTGACCTGGACTGACCTGGACTGGATCTGACCTGACTGACCTGGACTGACCGATCTGACTGACCTGGACTGATCTGGACTGGATCGGACTGGACCTGGACTGACCTGGACTGGATCTGGACTGACCTGGACCGACCTGACTGACTGGACTGGACCTGGACTGACTTGACCTGGACTGACCGACCTGGACTGACCTGACTGGACCTGACCTGACCTGACCTGGACTGACCTGGACTGGATCTGACCGATCTGGACCGACCTGGACTGGATCTGACTGACCTGACTGGATCTGGACTGGACTTGACCTGGATCTGGACTGACTGGACTGGACCGATCTGACTGGACTGACCTGGACCGATCTGGACTGACCTGGACCGATCTGATCTGGACTGACCTGGACTGACCTGGACTGGATCTGGACTGATCTGGACCTGGACTGACCTGGACTGACCGACCTGGACTGATCTGGACCGATCTGGACTGGATCTGACCGACCTGGACTGGACCTGGACTGACCTGGACTGACCTGGACTGACCTGACTGACTGACCTGGACTGGATCTGGACTGACCTGGACTGGATCTGGACTGACCTGGACTGGACCTGACTGACCTGACTGACCTGGACTGACCTGACTGACCTGACTGACCTGACTGACTGGATCTGACCTGGATCTGACTTGACCTGATCTGACTGGATCTGGACTGACCTGGACTGGATCTGGACTGACCTGACTGGACCTGGACTGACCTGGACTGACCTGGACTGGACCTGATCTGACTGGATCTTGACTGATCTGGACTGGACTGACTGACCTGGACTGACTCTGACCTGGATCTGGACTGATCTGGACCGATCTGGACTGACCTGGACTGATCTGGACCTGACTGACTGGACTGGACTCACTGATCTGACCTGGACTGGACCGACCTTGACTGACCTGACCGATCTGGACTGGATCTGGACTGACCTGGATCGGACTGGACCTGACCTGGACTGGATCTGGACTGACCTGGATCTGACTGATCTGGACCTGGATCTGGACTGACCTGACTGACTGGACCTGGATCTGACCTGGATCTGACTGACTGGACTGGATCTGGACTGACTGACTTGGACTGGACTGACTGACTGACTGACCGACTGGATCTTGGACTGACCTGGACTGACCTGGACTGGATCTGGACTGGACCTGGACTGATCTGGACTGACCTGGACTGGATCTGGACTGACCTGGACTGATCTGACTGGATCTGGACTGGATCTGGACTGGATCTTGACTGGACTGGACTGACCTGACTGACCTGGACTGATCTGACTGACCGACCTGGACTGACCTGGACTGACCTGGACTGGACTGGACTGGACTGGACTGACCTGACTGACCTGGACTGGATCTGGACTGACCTGACTGGATCTGGACTGGACCTGGACTGACCTGGACCGATCTGGACTGACCTGGACTGGATCTGACTGGATCTGGACTGACCTGGACTGACCTGGACTGACCTGGACTGGATCTGGACTGGATCTGGACTGACCTGGACTGACCTGACCGACTGGACTGACCTGGACTGGATCTGGACTGACCTGGACTGGATCTGGACCGACCTGGACTGGATCTGGACTGACTGGACTGACTGGACTCTGACCGACCTGGACTGGACCTGGACTGACCTGACTGATCTGACTGATCTGGACCGGACTGACCTGACCTGGACTGGACCTGGACTGGACCTGGACTGACTGGACTGACTGGATCTGGACTGGATCTGGACTGGACCTGGACTGACTGACTGGACTGACCTGGACTGACTGACTGACCTGACTGGATCTGACCTGACCTGGACTGGACCTGACTGGATCTGACTGGACCTGGACTGACCTGACTGGATCTGGACTGACTTGACTGGATCTGACTGACCTGACTGGACCTGGACTGGACCTGGACTGGATCTGGACCTGACCTGGACCTGACTGGATCTGGACTGGATCTGGACTGATCTGACTGGACCTGGACTGACCTGGACTGGACTGACTGATCTGGACTGGACCTGGACTGGACCTGACTCGATCTGACTGACCGACTGGACTGGATCTGGACTGACCTGGACTGGATCTGACCGGACCTGACTGGATCTGGACTGACCTGGACTGACCTGGACTGGATCTGGACTGACCTGGACTCGACCTGGACTGACCTGGACTGGATCTGGACTGACCTGGACTGACCTTGACTGGATCTGACTGGATCTGGACTGGATCTGGACTGGACCTGACTGGATCTGGACTGGATCTGGACTGGATCTGACTGGATCGACCGGGACCTGACTGATCTGGACCGATCTGGACTGACCTGACTGGATCTGACTGACTTGGACTGGACCTGACCGGACCGACTGATCTGGACTGACCTGGACTGGATCTGACTGACCTGGACTGGACTGGACCTGGACTGACCTGGACTGGACTGGACTGACTGACTGACCTGGATCTGACTGACTGGACTGGATCTGGACTGGACCTGGACTGACCTGACTGGACCTGGACTGACCTGGACTGGATCTGGACTGACCTGGACTGGATCTGGACTGACCTGACTGGATCTGGACCTGACCTGGACTGGACTGGACTGGATCTGGACCTGGACCTGATCTGACCTGACTGGATCTGGACTGGACCTGACTGACCTGACTGGACCTGGACTGACCTGGACTGACCTGGACTGGATCTGGACTGGATCTGGACTGGACCTGGACTGACCTGGACCTGGATCTGGACTGACCTGGACTGACCGACCTGGATCTGGAACTGGACCTGGACTGACCTGACTGACCTGGACTGACCTGGACTCGACCTGGACTGGACCTGGACTGACCTGGACTGGATCTGGACTGGATCTGGACTGACCGACCTGACTGGATCTGGACTGGACTTGACCTGACTTGGACCGATCTGGACCGACCTGGACTGGATCTGGACTGGACCTGGACCGACCTGGACTGGACCTGGACCGGATCTGACCGACCTGGACCGACTGGACTGGACTGACTGACTGGACTGGACCTGGACTGACCTGACCGATCTGGACTGACCTGGACTGGATCTGGACTGGATCTGGACTGACCTGACCGATCTGGACTGGACCTGGACTGGATCTGACTGGATCTGGACTGACCTGGACTGATCCGACTGGACTGACCTGGACTGATCTGACTGGATCTGGACTGGATCTGGACTGACCTGGACTGACCTGGACTGGACCTGGACCGATCTGGACTGGATCTGGACTGGACCTGACTGATCTGGACTGGATCTGACTGGACTGGATCTGACCTGGATCTGACCTGGACTGGACTGGACCTGGACTGATCTGGACTGGACCTGGACTGGATCTGGACTGATCTGGACTGACCTGACTTGACCTGACCTGGACTGATCTGACTGGACCTGACTGACCTGGACTGGACTGACTGACCTGGACTGACCTGACTGGATCTGGACTGACTGACCTGACCGATCTGGACTGACCTGGACTGGATCTGGACTGACCGACTGACCTGACTGACCGACCTGGATCTGGACTGGACCTGACTGACTGGACCGACCTGGACTGACCTGGACTGGATCTGGACTGGACCTGACTGACCTGGACTGACCTGACCGATCTGGACTGACTGGACTGGATCTGGACTGGACCTGGACTGACTTGGACTGACTTGGACCGATCTGGACTGGATCTGGACTGGATCTGACCGACCTGGACTGGACCTGGACTGATCTGGACTGACTGACCGGACTGGATCTGACTGACCTGGACTGGATCTGGACTGACCTGACTGACCTGGACTGACCTGGACTGGATCTGGACTGACCTGGACTGACCTGGACTGACCTGGACTGGATCTGGACCGACCTGGACTGGACCTGGACTGACCTGGACTGACCTGGACTGACCTGACTGGATCTGGACTGATCTGGACTGGATCTGGACTGACCTGGACTGGATCTGGACTGACCTGGACCGACCTGGACTGACCTGACTGGATCTGGACTGACCTGACTGACCTGGACTCGATCTGGACTGACCTGGACTGGATCTGGACTGACCTGACTGAATCTGACTGACCTGACTGGATCTGGACTGACTGGACTGACCTGGACTGACCGACTGACTGGACTGGATCTGACCTGACTGATCTGGACTGGATCTGGACTGACCTGACTGACCTGACCGATCTGGACCGATCTGACTCGACTTGACCGGACTTGGACTGACCTGGACTGGATCTGGACTGACTTGGACTGATCTGGACTGGATCTGGACTGACCTGGACTGACCTGGACTGATCTGACTGGACTGACCTGGACCTGATCTGACTGACCTGACTGATCTGGACTGGACCTGACCGATCGACTGGATCTGGACTGGATGACCTGGACTGATCTGACTGGATCTGGACTGGACCTGACTGACCTGGACTGATCTAAACCGACTAGAACTGGATCTGGACTGACCTGGACCGATCTGGACTGACCTGACTGACCTGGACTGACCTGGACTGGACTGACCTGGACTGGACTTGGACCGACCTTGGACCGGACCTGACTGATCTGACTGGATCTGACTGACTGACCTGGATCTGGGGACTGACTGACCACTGATCTGGATCTGAACCTGACCTGACCTGGATCTGGACTGATCTGACTGGATCTGGACCGACCTGGACTGACCTGGACTGACCGATCTGGACCTGACCTGGACCTGGACCTGGATCTGATCTGACCGACCTGGACTGACCTGGACTGGATCTGGACTGACCTGACTGGACTGACCTGGACTGACCTGGACTGGATCTGGACTGGACCTGGACTGACCTGACTGGACTGGACTGACCTGGACTGACCTGACTGGATTGGACCTGACCGACCTGGACTGGATCTGAACTGACCTGGACCGACTGACCTGGACTGACCTGACTGGATCTGGACTGACCTGGACTGGACCTGGACTGGACCTGACCGATCTGGACTGGACTGGACTGGATCTGGACTGACCTGGACCGGATCTGGACTGGACCTGGACTGGACCTGGACTGACCTGGACTGACCTGGACTGACCTGACTGGATCTGACCTGGACTGACCTGACTGACTGACTGGATCTGGACTGGACCTGGACTGACCTGGACCGACTTGGACTGGATCTGGACTGACCTGGACTGACCTGACTGACCTGGACTGGATCTGGACTGGATCTGACTGACCTGGACTGACCTGGACTGACCTGGGACTGACTGGACTGGACCTGGACTGGATCTGGACTGACCTGGACTGACCTGGACTGACTGGACTGGACTGACCTGGACCGACCTGACTGACCTGGACTGGATCTGACTGGATCTGGACTGGACCTGGACTGGATCTGGACTGACCTGGACTGGATCTGACTGACCTGGACTGACCTGGACCGACCTGGACCTGACTCTGACCGACCTGGACTGACCTGGACTGATCTGGACTGGATCTGGACTGGATCTGGACTGACCTGGACTGACCTGGACTGGATCTGGACTGACCTGGACTGATCTGGACTGACCTGGACTGACCTGGACTGGATCTGGACTGACCTGGACTGACCTGACTGACCTGGATCTGACCTGGACCTGGACTGGATCTGGACTGACCTGGACCGACCTGGACTGACCTGACCGACTTGACTGGACTGGACTGGATCTGACTGACTGACCTGACTGGACTGGATCTGGACTGACTGACTGACCTGGACTGGATCTGGACTGACCTGACTGACTGGACCTGGACTGGATCTGGACTGGACTTGGACTGGATCTGGACTGGACCTGGACTGACTGACTGGATCTGGACTGACCTGGATCTGACCTGACTGGACCTGGACTGGACTGACCTGGACTGACTGGACCGACCTGGACCGACCTGGACTGATCTGACTGACCTGGACCTGACCTGGACTGGACCTGACTGGATCTGGACTGGATCTGGACTGGATCTGACTGGACCTGGACTGACCTGGACTGACCTGGACTGACCTGGACCGATCTGGACCGATCTGGACTGACTCCGATCTGACTGACCTGGACTGGACCTGGACTGGATCTGGACTGACCTGGACTGGGATCTGGACTGACCTGGATCTGACTGACCTGGACTGGATCTGGACTGACCTGGACTGACCTGGACTGATCTGACTGGACTTGGACTGGATCTGGACTGACCTGGACTGGACCTGACTGGACCTGGACTGACCTGGACTGACCTGGACCGACCTGGACTGACCTGACTGATCTGGACTGGACCTGGACTGGATCTGGAACTGACCTGGACTGGACCTGACCGACTGGATCTGACTGACCTGGACTGGATCTGGACTGGATCTTGACCTGGACTGACCTGACTGGATCTGACCTGACTGATCTGGACTGACCTGACCGACCTGACTGGATCTGGACTGATCTGGACTGACCTGACCTGGATCTGGACTGGATCTGGACTGGATCTGACTGGACCTGGACTGACCTGGACTGACCTGGACTGGACCTGACTGACCTGGACTGATCTGGACTGATCTGGACCGACCTGGACTGACCTGGACTGGATCTGGACTGACCTGGACTGACCTGGACCGACCTGGACTGGATCTGGACTGACCTGGACTGACCTGGACTGACCTGGACTGGATCTGGACTGGATCTGGACTCGACCTGGACTGGATCTGACTGATCTGACTGACTGACTGACCTGGACTGGATCTGACTGGACCTGGACTGGACTGGACCTGACCTGACCTGGATCTGACCTGGACTGGATCTGACTGACCTGACTGATCTGGACTGACCTGACTGACTGGATCCGACTGGACTGACTGGACCTGGACCGACCTGGACTGACCTGACTGGACTGACCTGGACTGGATCTGGACTGGATCAACTGATCTGGACTGGACCTGACTGACCTGGACTGACTCTGGACCGACCTGGACTGGATCTTGGACTGGATCTGACCGACCTGGACCGACCTGACCGACCTGGACTGGATCTGGACTGACCTGGACTCTGGACTGGACTCTGACCGACCTGGACTGACCTGACTGACCTGGACTGACCTGGACTGACCTGGACCGACTGGACTGACTGGATCTGGACTGACCTGGACTGGATCTGGACTGGATCTGGACTGACCTCTGGACCTGGACCTGGATCTGGACTGACCTGGACTGGACTGGACTGACCTGGACTGGATCTGGACTGACCTGGACTGACCTGGACCTTGATCTGACCTGGATCTGGACTGATCTGGACTGGATCTGGACTGGATCTGACCTGACCTGGACCGACCTGGACTGACCTGGACTGACCTGGACTGGATCTGGACTGACCTGGACTGGATCTGGACCTGGATCTGGACTGACCTGGACTGACCTGACTGACCTGGACTGACCTGACTGGATCTGGACTGACTCTGACTGGACCTGGACTGGACCTGGACTGGATCTGGACTGACCTGGACTGGATCTGGACTGACCTGGACTGGATCTGGACTGACCGATCTGGACTGACCTGGACTGACCTGACTGACCTGACTGGACCTGGATCTGACCTGGACTGGATCTGGACTGGATCTGGACTGACCTGACCGACCTGGACCGACCTGGACTGACCTGGGACTGGATCTGGACTGACCTGGACCTGACTGACCTGACTGGACCTGGATCTGACTGGACTGACTCCTGGACTGGATCTGGACCGGACCTGACCGACCTGGACTGGACCTGGACTGGATCTGGACTGGATCTTGGACTGGATCTTGGACTGACCTGGACTGATCTGGACCAGACCTGACCTGGATCTGGACTGACCTGGACTGGACCTGGACTGACCTGGACTGGATCTGGACTGGATCTGGACTGGATCTTGACTGATCTGGACTGGACCTGGACTGGATCTGACCTGACCGACCTGGACTGGATCTGGACTGACCTGGACCGACCTGGACCGATCTGGACTGGATCTGGACTGGACTCTGACTGGATCTGACCGACCTGGACTGGATCTGGACCTGACCTGGACTGGACTGGACTCTGACTGACCGACCTGACTGGATCTGGACTGACCTGGACTGGACCTGGACTGGATCTTGGACTGACCTGGACTGGACCTGGACTGGACCTGGACTGACCTGACCGACTGGACTGACCTGGACTGGATCTGGACCGACCTGGACTGGATCTGGACTGGATCTGGACTGGATCTGGACCGGATCTGGACTGGATCTGGACTGACCTGGATCTGGACCTGGACCGACCTGGATCTGGACTGACCTGACTGACTGATCTGGACTGACCTGACTGACCTGGACTGACCTGACTGGATCTGGACTGACCTGGACTGACCTGGACTGGACCTGACTGGATCTGGACTGACCTGACTGGATCTGACCTGACCGACCTGGACTGGATCTTGGACTGGATCTGACTGGATCTGACTCGACTGACCTGGACTGACCTGGACTGGATCTGGGACTGGACCTGGACCGATCTGGACTGACCTGGACTGACCTGACCGACTGGACTTGGACTGGATCTGGACTGACCTGGACTGATCTGGACTGACCTGGACTGACCTGGACTGACCTGGACTGGATCTGGACTGGATCTGGACTGGATCTGGACTGACCTGACTGACCTGACTGACCTGACCGGATCTGGACTGACCTGACTGACCTGGACTGGACCTGGACTGACCTGGACTGGACCTGACTGACTTGGACTGACCTGGACCTGACCTGGACTGACTGGACTGACCTGGACTGGACCTGGACCGACCTGGGACTGGATCTGGACTGACCTGGACTGACTTGGACCGACCTGGACTGGACCTGACTGGACCTGGACTGACCTGGACTGATCTGGACTGGATCTGGACTGGATCTTGGACTGGACCTGGACTGGATCTGGGATCTGGATCTGGACTGACCTGACTGGACCTGGACCGACTGACTGACTGACTGGATCTGACCGACCTGACCTGGATCTGGACTGACCTGGACTGACCTGACTGGACCTGGACTGGACCTGGACTGGATCTGGACTGACCTGGACTGGACCTGGACCGATCTGGACTGGACCTGGACTGACCTGACTGACCTGACTGGACCTGGACTGACCTGGACTGGACCTGGACTGATCTGGACTGACCTGGACTGACCTGGACTGACCTGGATCTGGACCTGGACTGGATCTGGACTGACCTGACCGATCTGGACTGACCTGACTGGATCTGGACTGGATCTGACTGACCTGGGACTGACCTGGACCTGACCTGGACTGGACCTGGACTGACCTGACCGACCTGGACCGACCTGGACTGACCTGACTGACCGGATCTGACTGGACCTGGACCGACTGGACCTGACCTGGACTGGACCTGGACTGACCTGGACTGGACCTGGACCTGATCTGACTGACCTGGACTGACCTGACCTGACCTGGACTGGATCTGGACCGACCTGGACTGACCTGACTGACCTGACCGACCTGACTGGATCTGGACTGGATCTGGACTGACCTGGACTGACCGGACTGACCTGGACTTGGATCTGGACTGACCGATCTTGACTGGATCTGGACTGGATCTGGACTGACCTGGACTGATCTGACCGACCTGGACTGGATCTGGACTGGATCTGATCGGACTGACTTGGACTGGATCTGACTGACCTGGACTCGACTGACCTGGACTGGATCTGGACTGACCTGGACTGACCTGGATCTGGATCTGGACCTGACCTGGATCTGACCTGGACTGACTGGACTGGATCTGGACTGGACTCTGACTGATCTGGACTGACCTGGACTGGATCTGGACTGGACCTGACCGACTGGACTGGACCTGGACTGACCTTGACCGACTGGATCTGACCTGACTGGATCTGGACTGACCTGGACTGACCTGGACTGACTTGACTGACCTGGACTGACCGACTGACCTGGACTGGATGGACTGGATCTGGACCGACCTGGACTGACCTGACTGGATCTGGATCTGGACTGGACTGACCTGACTGGACCTGACTGACCTGACCGATGGACTGGACCTGGACTGGACCTGGACTGACCTGGACTGGACCTGGACCTGACTCTGACTGACCGACCTGGACTGACCTGGACTGATCTGGACTGACCTGACTGACCTGGACTGATCTGGACTGGATCTGGACTGGACCTGACTGGATCTGGACTGGATCTGGACTGACCTGGACTGGACCTGACCGACCTGGACTGATCTGGACTGACCTGACTGGATCTGGATCTGGACTGACCTGACCGACTCTGGACCTGGACTGACCTGACCTGGACCGACTGACCTGGACTGGATCTGGACTGACCTGACTGACCTGGACTGACCTGACTGACCTGACTGGATCTGGACTGACCTGACCGACCTGGATCTGACCTGACTGACCTGGACTGGATCTGGACCGACCTGACGGATCTGGACTGATCTGGACTGGATCTGGACTGACCTGGACTGACCTGGACTGGACCTGGACCTGACCTGACTGACCTGACCGACCGGATCTGGACTGACCTGGACTGACCTGGACTGGATCTGGACTGACCTGACTGGATCTGGACTGACCTGACTGACTTGGACTGACCTGGACCGACTTGACTGACCTGGACTGGATCTGGACTGGATCTGGACTGGATCTGGACTGACCTGGACTGACCTGGACTGGATCTGGACTGACCTGGACTGACCTGGACCTGACCTTGACCGATCTGGACCTGACTGACCTGGACTGGACCTGGACTGGATCTGGACCGACCTGACTGGATCTGGACTGACTCCTGGAATCTGGACTGATCCGATCTGGACCTGGACCTGACCTGGACTGGACCTGACTGACCTGGACTGACCTGACCTGGACTCGATCGACCTGACCGATCTGGACTGACCTGGACTGACCTGGACTGGATCTGACTGACCATCGGACTGACCTGGACTGGACCTGACTGGACCTGACCGAATTCGGACTGACCTGGACTGACCTGGACCTGACCTGGACTGATCTGGACTGGATCTGACTGGACTGACCTGGATCTGGACTGACTGACTGGACTGATCTGGACTGACCTGGACTGGACCTGGACTGGATCTGGACTGGATCTGACTGACTGATCTGGACTGGATCTGACCTGACTGGACTTGGACTGACCTGGACCTGGATTGACCTGGACCTGACCTGGACTGGATCTGGACTGGATCTGGACTGGACTCTGACTCGATCTGACTGGATCTGGACTGACCTGGACTGGATCTGGACTCGACTGGACTCAATCTTGACTGGACCTGGACTGATCTGACCGATCTGGACTGACTTGGACTGGATCTTGGACTGGATCTGGATCGACTGGACTGGACTGGATCGACTGACCTGACCGACCTGGACTGAACCTGGACTGGATCTTGACCTGGACTGACTTGACTGGATCTGGACCTGACCTGACTGACCTGGACTGACCTGACTGACCTGGACTGGATCTGGACTGGACCTGGACTGACCGATCTGGACTGACCTGACTGGATCTGGACTGGACTGATCGACTGGATCTGGACTGACCTGGACTGGATCTGACTGGACCTTGGACTGGATCTGGACCTGGATCGACTGACCTGGACTGGACCTGGACTGACCTGGACTGACCTGACTGACCTGACTGACTCCAATTGGACTGGACTTGGACTGGACTGACCGATGGACTGGATCTGGACTGACCTGACCGATCTGGACCGATCTGGACTGATTTGACCGACCTGACCTGACCTGACTGGACCTGGACTGACTTGACCGACCTGGACTGACCTGACCGACCTTGACTGACCTGGACTGGATCTGGACCTGGACCTGGACTGGACCTGGACCGATCTGACCGACCTGGACTGGACCTGGACTGACCTGGACTGATCGACTGACCTGACTGGACTCTGGACTGACCTGGACTGGACTTGGACTGACCTGGACCGATCTGGACTGGACCTGGACTGGATCTTGGACCGACTGACCGATCTGGACCTGGATCTTGACCGATCTGGACTGGATCTGGACTGACCTGGACTGGATCTGGACCGACCTGGACTGACCTGGACTGGATCTGGACTGACCTGGACTGATCTGACTGATCTGGACTGGATCTGACCGACTGACCTGACTGGATCTTGGACTGGACCTGGACTGGATCTGGACTGGACTGATCCTGACTGACCTGACTGGATCTGGACTGACCTGACTGATCTGACTGGATCTGGACTGGATCTAACTGACCTGGACTGACCTGACTGGATCTGGACCTGGACTGACCTGACCTGGACTGACCTGGACTGATCTGGACTGGATCTGACTGACCTGGACTGACCTGACTGATCTTGACTGACCTGGACTGGATCTGACTCCTGACTGGATCGGACTGACCTGACTGGACTGATCTGGACTGGACCTGGACTGACCTGGATCTGACCTGGACTGGATCTGACCGACCTGGACTGACCTGACCGACCTGACCGGACCTGGACTGGAATCTGGACCGACCTGACTGGACCGATCTGGACTGAACCTGACTGATCTGACCTGGATCTGACCTGACCGATCTGGACTGACCTGGACCTGACCGATCTGATCGATCTGGACCTGGACTGACCTGACCTGATCTTGGACCGACCAATTTGACTGGATCTGGACTGACCTGGACTGGACCTGGACTGACCTGACTGACCTGGACTGACCTGGACCGACCTGGACTGGATCTTGACTGACCTGGACTGGACCTGGACCGATCTGGACTGGATCTGGACTGACCTGGATCTTGGACTGACCTGGACTGGATCTGGACTGGATCTGGACTGGATCTGACCGACCTGGACTGACCTGACTGGACTGACTGACTGGACTGGATCTGGACTGGATCTGGACTGACCTGACCGACCTGGACTGGACCTGGACTGGATCTGACTGGACCTGGACTGGATCTGGACTCTGACTGACTGGATCTGGATCTGGACTGGACCTGACTGGATCTGACTGGATCTGACTGACCTGGACTGGATCTGGACTGACCTGACTGGATCTGACTGACCTGGACTGGACCTGACCGATCTGGACTGATCTGGACTGACTGGATCGGACCGACTGGACTGACCTGGACTGACTGACCGACCTGGACTGGACCTGGACTGGATCTGGACTGGATCTGGACTGGATCTGACTTGGACTGGATCTGACCTGATCTGGATCTGGACTGATCTGACTGGATCGGACTGATCGACTGATCTGACCTGGACTGACCTGGACTGGATCTGACTGGATCGACTGATCGACTGGATCTGGATCTGGACTGGATTGGATTTGATCTGACCGAATTGACTGATTTGACTGATTTGGATCGACTTGGACTGGGATTTGGAAATGGATGGACTGAATTTGGATTTGACTGGATTTGATTGGATTTGTACCAATGTAATTTGTAATAATTTATTGAGAGTAAAAAACGTTTTTTTCAGTCAAACGCTATCGGATTTGTGGCTTCATTAGATTTTCCTTTACCCAGGTGTAATTAGATTTTTTAATAAATTCCAATTCGATTTGGATCAAAATTTGTTTGACTCATGCTGTACATGTGTTGTTTAAACGATTGCACGAAATCTTTTATGTTCTTGTTCTTCAGTTATTGCACTGGATTTGAATTGGATTAGATTGCATGTGGAATACTCGTCGTATGAATCAGCGCTTGATTGTGATAGTATTGAATATTGGCATTCATAAATATTCATTGCATTTTTCTCAATTTTCTTTTTCTAAATTAAGAAAATGATTAATTATTTCGCCAAGCACTCCGTAACGAAGGAACAAAAGACATTGAGCAATAATGAAGAATATCCTATAGATGCAAATCAATTGCTTGTTTGTTCAACATTCGTAAAATTAATAGCCCAAAACCGTGTAGGTACCTTCGCTGCCCTCTTATTTCACGGCCAAAAGTCATCCCAATTTTGCCGCAAAATAAACACAGAGCAGATGCTATCGCCATTTGACTGCCAAAAGCCTGCTGGGCCGTTTCATCCGTTGTCTTAGAACGCGAAAGCGGAGAATTAATATTAATTATGGCGGGCAGTGGCAGGGAAAATGAAATACGAGATCAAAACTTGAAGCCTTCGGGACGACTTGGCGGCCTGGCTGGGCAGCGAACCCTGATGATGTTGATGATGATGATTATAGGCGGGAGTTTGTTCTTTTGGGCTTTTTATTACGATGCTTTTCCAGGACTGGCTGGCTAACAAGGTCCCTGAAATGAGCAACGAGTGCCGTAAGTTGAAGGGAAAAGGCATTTTTGAACTGTATCGAGCTGTCTGGTTTGAGCCGTTGCCATTAGGATCTGAGAGGGCTCTGCAGGAAAGAAGCACATCGTTAGTTAGGTTATAATGATAATAATTTCGTTTGATAGAGGATCTACTTGTCTGTTGCATTCGATTGTGTATTTATGTAAAAGATATACATAGATTAGCAGTCAATTTGCGGCGACGGTACACATTGTGTCATGTCGATATGTGTTGGTGTGGAACCGGAACTGGGCGAAACACGAGATTAGGAGCGCTGATGGAGTGGCGTAAGTAAGGTCAGGTAGATGATTGCAATATTAGGATGATGAACGAAGATGCAGCTGGCAGATCATCATTATAGTAGGAGTGAGATTTAGCCATAATTGAAGCGGAGACAGAAGTCTATTAATATGATTATTTTGGGAAAGCAGATGCAGACTATGTTTTGTTGATTACTTATGATGTGTATACCATCAGTGTATTTTTCTATAGGAAACAGCGAAATTTGTCTCCTAACTAGTCGTAAGTAAATTGTTGCGAGATTAAGTGACTAAAAATTTAATGACAATATTTTGCATACATACATATTACACCTCAATTCCCCAATTATATTACAAAAGTTCATGTTTGGGGTAACTATATGGCCTTCAATACAACTGGTGTACGAAAAAGAAAAAAAAAGTTGGCAAAAAATGAACACAAAATACAATCATAAATTTATTATTTTAAGGTAGAAACGGTAGCCATTTGCTCTGTCGCTGACGAGCCTTGTGCAACACTGAGTTATATTTGCAATACCGTTAGATCCACGAATACTTAATTCATTAAATGCCTACCATCTTTCTTTGATGCCTACTACCAATCAGGCCCACACTTCATTATTGCAAGCTGATTCAGACACCTTTTGATGCTGCCGCCTCTCCATTCACAGTGCACTCAAAGGTAGGCCAAAGCATAATTTTCTTCTAACTGAAAATGGCGAGTGGGTGAAACGACACAGAAAGAACACTAAAAGTTTCATTAGAGAGCCTCGGATGACAAAACGGTACAACATCTGGCTGTCAGTCAAACCATGCGGCTTTCAGCCCATAAGTGAGCTAATAATTTGTGGGCCACTTTGTTCCCAAAAGGAAACAGAAAATTACAAACAATCCGCCTCAAAGCAGTGACCGTGGCACGACTGGAGGTGGGAGGGTATGAGCAATTGCCACCAACACTGGACTGGACTTATTTTATCATTAGCTATGCCGACACTGTCTGATGGAGATGACGCGGGATGACGCCTAAGACGATGTCTTGATGAGTGCCTCATGATTAACTATAACTGTCATTGAAAAGTTATGCGCGCCTGCATTTGATAATGGGAGTTAATGGAATGGTTTCTGTAACATTGAAAAGCGGATTAGATGTTATCTAGCATACTTGAGCGTTCTTGATAAAGTGGACTTGAAGAGATGAGATTCAATCGTCTTTTTCTGCAGATATTATTGAACATCGAAAAGATGTTGTCATGTGACAAATTGATTTTTTTTAATGTAAGGTACGCCCAAATTTTGTTCGATAGTTCGTTTATTCGAAAATTATAAAACTTTTTAGCAACTTTTTTTCAATTGTTTATTGTTTGTGGAAATCGCAAACTCGCGATTTTCTCGATGCTTGGGCAAATTGTATTATAATTAGATATATTAGAGACTCATTATCAGTGAAAAATATAATAGTTTTATAATATAATATAATAGTTTTTTACTCATTAGCAATGAAGGCAGAATAAAACTTGATGCCAAATACATTTCAGGAAAAAATTCAGCTGCTTGTCGGCGGAATCGGAAAAGTTGTTTGCTTGTCCCTCCACCTATGCGATGCTAATGCCTATAACACCTTATATATACCTACAAAGTGAGTTCAACCTGAGTTGAGTGATTTATTTTTAACGATTTTAACGATTATGGAAATTACTTGTATGCTTTTTCGATCAATGGATTTTCCATTACCTCTCCTGGCTGTGCTTCGCATTCTTCGTCCCTGTGCAGCGTTTGGGTTTGATACATTTGCATGTAGCGGAAGAATGACACCAATGAGGAGGAAGGTGTTGCTCTTTTGAACATGCTTATCGCTTTACAGTGCTAAACTAACGTGAAACTAACTTTCAAGGATCTACGAACTCATTTCGGGTAACAACTATATGGTTATCTCCGCCCGGTGACTACAGTCGTACCCACATCGAGAAGTTGTAGTCACCGCATCGCCATGGCATGGCGTTGCTGCTTAGGCTTGGTCGACCTAGACCCTGACCAGGTAGGGACCAACTATGGTGGTGCAAAAATATTTTCAATTTTATTGCTCCCATGGTAGTAAAACAAAACAAAACAGCAGAAATGAAACACAATTTTATTAAAACCTCTCGTTCTTCGGAAGGATTTGGCGCGCTAGAGTAGGGCATTGCATAGTTGTTTAGGTTGGCACCTAAGATGGAACTTATCAGCTGGGCGAAATGATGCATCTTTTTTCGCTTCATATCACCCTGCTTCAAGGCTGTTTGGGATCTGTAGTGGCTCAGTAGGAGCTCGGTTTTGGCGGCCAATCGAATCCTGTAGGGTTCTGCTGTCTTTTCTGCGATTTGTGGCAAACCGTTCAAAAAGTTTCATGAAGAGTGCCTGTGGCAAAACTTTGGGTGTAGGTGAGATTTATATCGTCACGCTCCACGGGATTGGGTATAGGAACTGGATACATGTTGGGTGCTAAATTGAGTAAAGGCTAAGGACAATTTTCTACGGATATCATGCAAAAGTTACAAATGATATATTGGTTGTAGTGTTATTGATATACTGATACCGTGCAAACACATATTTCGGCTAAACGGTACGGAATCAAATTGCACCACTTTGAACTACTCACAAAAATTAGTCTATCAAACCGATTGTCGCGAAATTTTCAGGACCGAAATACAATATGAAGCTTTGACTATGTATCACTGTTTCACTGTAATTTTTAAATACATTTAAATGCTGAAACTTTTTCTAAATGAACTCATAAGATTTTGTACATGTCCCTGACTAACATTTTTCATCCTGCAGTTCATCCTAATAAAAAATTAACTAATTTTATTGTCGCAGTCGATTATTTAACTTAATTAAAGTTAAATTTCCCAAAGAAACTATATTTTTGACGCTTCTAACTATTACAAAATCGAAAAAACAAAATCATAAAAAGTGCTGCAGTGTGAACCGGCCTGAAATAATGAGATTGATGTTTCAAAATCTGACAAATATCAGTCCAAAATTAGATTTCAGCGCTTTTCTTATTTTTTGATTTTGGTTGTTTACTATAGAAGCGACAAAACAGAGAGTTTTTGAAAAGTTTATCTGTATTAGTCGGATAAACGAAAATGTTAACGTTGGAGTTAGAACCAATACGAAATGTTGACGCGAAAGGCCAAATTAACATTTTATGTTCCGTAATAATCAATTTTGGAGGCTTCCGAAGCTCGTGTTTTCATTCCAGACAGTATCTTTCAATCTGCCGCAATTCTGGTGATATCAAATCAAAGGCAAAAAATTGGATTACTAACATCTTTTATATATGGAGGTGAATGCGCAAGATTTATTTTCACACGTCCTGTTCTTTCGGCTGTATTTTCGAAAACTACTGGAAGTTTCTTAATGAAATTCACGGTGTGAATAACACATGCCGGAAGCCGTCTTTCACAAAATTTCGTTGTAATGTTATCGACTCTTTGAAAGTAGCAATTTGATTCCGTACACCCTTTAAACGACTGTTGTCTTCCTTTACTTCCACTAATTAGTCGTTTAACCGTGTAACATTTTCCCTAAGACGCCTCATGTAATTGTTCATCATATTTCAAGTATTCAAACTACGAACACCAGAGTTTAAATGGGAGAACTTTTGAAATATTTCTTTTAAGCAGCAAAATAAAATTTTGATGAAGAATTAGAAATTTACAAAAAATATGAAATTTCTACTAAAGAAATCAGGGTATGAGCAAAAATAAATATAAAATTTAAACAAATAATGCAAAATTTCCATGAACAATTAAGAATTTCCACAGAACAAAAATTAAATTAGCACTTTATAAAACAAAATTACAATTATAACAGTAGATTTTTTCTTAAAGAAACAAAATGCTCCATGAAAAAATACAAAATTCCCTAAATAAATCAATATTAGCAATAAAACAATTACAACATTTTCCCCAAAAATAATTCCTAGAGGTAATAATCCCTTTAAGATCTCTAGGATTATTATTTCCACAAAAAATCAAAATTTTCCACAAACTAATCAACAAAGAGCAATAAAAATGCTCAGTTGTCTCAGACTTGAAGAAGCAGCAGACTGCCTCATAGCGGATATTATTCAGGCTTACAACAAGTTGTCCCACAAAGGTACGATTCGTTAACAGAGATGCCTCGTGGAACGGCAGATTAGAAAAGTTGATGAAGAAACGCTCGAAATTGTTCAACCGAGCAAAACAAACAAAAAGATGGTCACATTACAGAAAGGCTTAAACTGAATATAATAGAGAAGAAAAAGTAAAACGGCCTAATCTGGAGACATATATGTGAAAACATAGAAAGCACTTCTGAAAAGGCTAGACTTCAAAAAGTTCTCTCAAATGATCACAGTAATGGACTTGGAACTGGAAAATAAAAATGGTTCTTATACTACTATATTAGAAGAGACTCTCAAGATTATGATGCAAACTCATTTCCCAAGATCGCTTCCTGTTGGTAATCGAACAAAAATAATAACTGTGGACTATCTTCACTAACCTCCTTTACGTATAATCTTCCTTCCTAGATTACAAGGCTCGACTGATGGAATGGAAACGTCCAATGGAGAGACCAAACATCTGGCAAATTTAATATTTATTAGCTCTAAAATTGAATGGGCAATAGATTCTTTTGAACCTTTCAAATCTCCTGGATTTAATGGCGTTTTTCCAGCACTTATACAAAAGAGTAAAACTTTATTAGTTACATTCCTCACGCATGGAAGCAAGTACCGGTGGTTTTGTCTTCACCAAAGTCTTTTAGACCAAGTAGTCTATCATCAGTTTTTCTAAAAATAATGGAGAAACTTATTTATGAATTGGGGATTTCGACTGGATTAGTTGAAAGATTATCAGGATTTTCGGCTCGATAGTCACATGATAATGTTGATATCAAATCATTAATAACGTTTGATCCGCCTTGACTTCATCAGCCTCGAGATGAAGATTCAAACCCCGGATCGAAACGTTGGCAATGATTTGAAATTATCAACATTTTCATGACTGGAAAGCCGAAAATCCTGAAAACTTATTGATGAATACATCAAAACTGCAATTCTTCAGAACAAATCATTGACTAGAGCACAATTTGCTTACCAATCGGGTAAGTCAACAATTTCGGCTTTCATACACTTGGTACAAAAATAGAAAATCCTTCAGCAAAGGAATTGTTGCAACATATCATTGGTATTGAAGACCTTCAGAAGACACCTGTGTCTTCGATAACTCATCTTTCACATCTATCCAAAATGCTATGAGGCATCATGGTTTTCCCAAGGACTTAATTGAATGGACTAAAGAGATGCTATCTAAAAGAGAAATATCGACCAGTCTCGAGAATCAACAGTAAAAGTAACAGCTGTAAAGGGCTGTCCACAAGAAGAAGTGCTCTCCTCTACTTTGGTCTCTTGTCGTATATGATCTTCTTCAAACTTACAGCATCATGGTTTTGAAGTTATTTGGATTTGCTGATGACAATCATGATAACAATCATAGTCGGTGGTAAATTTGATAAAATTCTTCGAGAAAATGCAAACCGCGTTAAATTACACACTGTCATGGTTTCGATACAAAACACTTAGGAGTAATAGTAGACAGCAAACTCTACCTGAACAAGCATATAGAACAGCAAATTGTAAAGCCAAGAACAAGCTTTCTGGATATGTAAACGATTTTTTGCAAAAATGGGGACTAAAACCGAAAATAATACACTGGGAATGCTCCAAACTACTGCAGCTAATTTTCTATCCCAATAAGGTTAATCTATTTTGGGTTCCTGGCCATTGCGGAATAGAAGGAAACGAAATAGCAGACCAGCTAGAAAAATGTGTATCTATAGGCAGATAGTTAATTGGACCTGAACCTTTCATCAGTCCATCACTTTGTGCTTAAATGGAGATCATAAACTGGGAAAAAGCACAGATAGGGACACGGCAGGTATTTCTCGTCCATCGTCGTAGGGCTAAAACCAACGAAAGCAACGCACATTTGCTAGAACTCCACTATAGCAGAACGTTTCTCCTGAGCTTACGATTTGGTACGTATGAGTTTTACAAAAAAGCGTCTCTTTTATTGGTTTTCGAGACTATGACGAACAGACGAAAATACCTGCCGTGTCCTTACAGAATAACTGGAAAAATACTTTAGATTCCCGGCAGTCAAAACGATTTATTAGTCCAAATGCTTCCAGTACATTACGACTACTTAGTCTAAACAAACATGATTTGAGATTATACACTGGTTTAATAACAGGTCACTGTCCTTGTAAATATTACCTAAAAATCATTGGACAGCTTCAAGACGACTCATGTCGCTTATGCAGATTTGCGAGTGAAAGCTCTGAACACTTACTATGCAACTGTGCTGCAAATTTTCGCCAAACGGCTCAAATTTCTTGACAAGGGTATTCTTGAACCCTGGGAAATATGGGCTATCCCTCCCATTAAAGTAATACATTTCATTCAAAATGCTATTCCTGAATGGAAAAAATGCCCGTGAATGTAAAGGTGATCACTCCCATTGTGATTTATCATAAAAAAGGGGATAAGTCCCAATAGATCTAAATACTGGTCGCAGTGGTAATAAATTCCCAAAAAAAACACCAGTTCTATTTTTTTTGACTGGTATAAAAAATGAATCTAGAACATCTGCTGGAAGAAATAATGTTTCAAAATAATATTCAAAATGACAGCCCGAACGATTTACTCTTAAATTTTATATTAACACACTTCCACTATAGTTAGCCATGTTATTCTGAAACGATTGTTTATTTAATTGTCGTACGTGACAGATTATGAGAAAAATTAAAACTTTATCTCCCGTTTTTTTTTAATTTGCTGTCTTAAGTTCGAGTTTATAATGTCCGGAATATGAATCAGTGCCTGCAAGTGTCTGAAGTTACATTTCAACAGAAGTTTCCAGTGATAGTAAGTGTTCTAGGCTGAAAAGATTGAATATTATATAGACGACTACATGTTGTGACCATTACGTTTTGGATTTGGTTGTGTTCAAAAGGAAATAGTTTATAGTTTGTTTGTTTAGCCCGTGTCAATCTCACAAAGCCATTAAGCGTCCGAAATATGAATTTGCACGGAACATACACTTGTTAACAGCGACAGTAGCGTCATGTCTATTTGAGGAAACCTTTGAGTTAAATATTCAAATAATTATAGAGTAAATGGAGATAGTTCAATTTTTAAGTACATGCTGCATAAACTTGTGTTTGATTCTAGTTCTTCTGAGAAAAATTGATTTCCATTGAAAAATCAGTTTGAAATACGAATCTGTGTCAAAAGGTCGAAGTTCTAAACGTCAAAAGACGAAAGGTTGACGGGACAAAAGGTCGAAATGACAAAAGGTCGAATGGGCAAAAGGTCAGAAGGACGGAAGGTCGAAGGTCAAAAGGTCGAAGGACAAAATATCGAAAGGACAAAAGGTCGTAAGGACAATCGTAAGGAGTTAGGTCGAAAAAATAGCAGAAAGTTGAAGAAAAATTACTAGGTCAAAAGGTTGAAAGGACGAAAGATGCCTTATATTTTAAACAGACGCTATTCTTCAGAGTTAACTTAAAGAGGGAAGAAAATTGGCAAGAATGGCAACAAACCACTACATAGAACCGGTTTTTTTTGAATGAGTGTTCGTGATATTGCCCTGTTTTACACTAGCACAATAACAAACGGTAAAAATCTACACGCCGATTCACGCCGCCACCGCCGCCTGGTAAATGGCTAAATGGAAAACGCCACCACCGGGACGATTTTCGGACCGGCGCACACCTCTAGTCGAAACAATAAAAAGGTCGAAGGACAGAAGGTCAGAAGACAAAAAGATCGAAGGGACAAAGGGTCGAAAGAACAAAACGTCGAATGGACAAAAGGTCAAATGGACGGAAGGTCGAAGGTCAAAAGGTCGAAAATCAAAATATCGAAATGACAAAAAGTCGACGGAAAATAAGGTTGAAACAATGATAGAAGGTTGAAGAAAAAGAAGGTTGAAAACACAAACTAGGTCAAAAGGTCGAAAGTTCAAAAGATCGTAAAGATAAAAGGTCGACAGTAGAGTTGTGCGCCGGTCCAATATTCGGCGGCGGCGTTTGTCAGAATATTGGTCGGCAGCGGCGGCGTTTTCAGCGTCACGCCGATATTCATTTTAGCCGGCGGCGGCGGCGTGAATCGGCGTAGCGATTTTTTTAATACGCTTCTGTTGTTTCTGTTGAGTATTCTTCAACTATTATACGGAAAATTCTTCTGTTCATAATTGTAGGAGAGTGCGGCTGGTAGAATGAGTATTTTAACGTTGGCTTTCACAGTCTAGAATAATTAAGGCGGCTAGTTTGGCATGACCAATGTTAAAACAGTAAATTCTTAAGAATTTTCGCGGGAGGCTCGAAGCAGTTTAAAAAAAAAATCTCAGGAATTTTCACGAGAAAGTCTACGTAATTTTAACTGAAACTTTTTTAGAATTTGCGCGGAGGATTGTTCAAAATGTAGATTTCTTTAAAAAAAAAACTTGCATTTCAAAGGGAATTTTTAAGAAATTTTTGGATTTCTACGGGAAATTCTTTGTACAATAAACGTTCGACAGAATAAAGTAATTTACAATGTTCTGATAACTCAGATGTGAATATGTACATTATGTGGAAGATTTTAATTTGAAAAATGTATTGGAGGTAACCACTTCGATGTACATATTCACATCTGAGTTTTCAGAACATTGAAAATTAATGTCCACTTACTGAAAGTAATTTGACTGCAATGCTTTCCAACTGCAATTCGATAGTTACATCAGTTTTGCAGTTATCGGACTGCTAAACTTCGAAACGATGTCAAAGTCGATGATAGCTGGATTGCGCTGCACAATTAAACGCACTTCTTTTGGATCTGACGTTGTCTGACATGACAATCGTTTGACGTTTAGAATGCATCGCAGTTATTGAACGGCATTCGCCAACTGAAGCGTAAACATGTTGCAGTTACCGAACGACTAGTGTACTGTCGGAGTGCTTATCCCAAAAAGTCGTTTTCCCTAACAGGTCGTTTGGTTGAATAGGTGATCAGAAAAAAAATGCCGTTTGGCCGAAATTAAGTCGATACTGAGCTTTAAGCCAAAAGTCATCTAACCAAATCCCATTAAGCCGAATATAACGTTTATCCGAAACTATTATGGTTTGACCAAAAATGTAGTTGGGCCGAGAGCGACATACAGACAAAAAGGAGATTCGGCCGAACAGGTAACTTGGCCGAATAAATCATTAGATCGAAAATGCCGTTTGCTAAGAATGGTCATTTGGCCCGAAAATGCCCTTTCTGCAAAACAACACTTCCGGTCAAATGACATTTTCTGTCAAATGACCTATTAGGCTAAACTTTTTTTTTATTCAGCCAAATGTCATGTTTTGAAAAAGGTTGTTTTGCAGAAAGGACATTTTTGGGCCAAATGGCTCTTTCTCCCAAATAACAATCATTACCAAACGGCATTTTTTGTAATACACATTGTAACCTGATAGATCACTTATTTAACTAAAAATAGTTTTCCACAGTTAAAAAACTAGCTTATTCAGCTTAAAATGTTTGTTGGGTATTTGGTCAAACGTTTTTTCTGCCTGTTTGGGCAAACAACTTTCTCGGTCAAATTACCAGTCCGGCCAAATGTTTCTTTCGGCTGTACTTCGCTTATGACTAAACTATATTTGTCAAAAAACCATTGCGGCCAAACGGCATTTTCAACCAACGATCGTTTCGGCCAGACGACCTGTTAAGGAAAATGGCTTTTTCGGCCAAATTTCCGATTCGGCCCTCTGTCGCTTTCGGTCAGTGGAATTTCTCAAGAATTTCTTATCGAAAATAGAAAGACATTCCTCAAAAATTCCGAGCAATTTTCCTTTGAAAACCAAAAAAATTGTTGTTGAAATCTACATTTTGAACCATTTTCTGTGGAAACTTGAAGAATTTTCCATGGAAACGCCGGAGAATTTCTCGTGAAAATTTCAGAGTCTCCTGTGGATATTGCGAATAATTTTCTGTTTTCAAGCTGGCTATGCCAAACTAGCCGTCCCCCTGCGAAAAAATTTCTCTATAAAAGACGGACAAAAGTAATCTAGATTGAAGAAGTCAACGCTAAAGCATCCCTTTTACCAGTCACAATCTCCTAAAATCATGCAAGGTTTTTTTTTCGTAGATTACATTCTCGGCCAAATAACTTTAGGCAAAGTCTGAAAACGTAAAGAGAGCATATAGTAACCATATTTTGATTTTGATATCAAATTGATTCATAATTTGTTTTCATATTTGAATCATCATGATTGATTACATATTTTGATCTCGAAAATCGTTTCCTGTAAAAGTGGTACATGTACATTTTTAAAATTATGTTTTACGGCTGTAAACCATCTTGAAATTCAAAGTGAAAACCTGTTGCGTAAACATCTATGTTGTAAAATTTGTTTCTCAATAAGCTGATTTTAGCGGGTAGAACTGCACATGTACCACTTTTACTGGCAACGGAATTGCCATCGTGATATACACCAGAAATTAAAAAGTGCATATCTTCAGATTTAGTTGACAAAAATCACTTTTTCGTTATTCCATTGCTAAACCTTTGCTCACAGAAGCAGTTGGTGTAAAAAAATAAAAAAGTATAAGGTTGTATCCAAGACACGACCGCCAATTGGCCAATATTGAATGCCAGTCTGAACCTGGCGAGAAAATGTTTATTCCAAGATTACCCCTGTTTAGTAGGCGCTGGGATTAAAAATGATATTCGATTGAAAACTTACTCAACTGTCAGCAATTTTCATACTTATTTGAATAAGGGTTGTTCCCCTCAAAGAGGTGGGGCCTCGGTCTCCATGCAAACGTACTCTGACCAGCCGAAGTCTGGTTTTCTTGACAGAATCGGCAGGACAATTGCACAGCGCCAAACCAGACATCAACCACCATCAACGGCAGTGGAAAGGCTGCGGAAAAGGCAACAGCGATTATGGTTGCTACGGGCGGCGGCAGCAAGGCTCAGAAACATCATCAAGGGCGTCTCATCGAAGGCGTCGAGCATCATAAACAGCCTCGTAAACGACATCTTCGTGCGTATCGAGCTGGCCAAGCCAGCCGTCTCGGAGGGTTCCAGAATAGTCACCAAGTAAGTCAGCTCATAGTGAATGAATGAGGACATAGCTTCACTTAAAACGGCCCTTTTCAGGGCCACAGTCCCACTATAAGAGGAAAGGAGTTTTCGTACCGCGCACACAGGAAATCAAAATTTTGAAATGAATTTCCATTTGACTGCTACTGATGCCACTGTCAGCCAATTTATGATTTGCCGCTGGAATACGATAGACGCCATCCATGCTAATGTATTGTTTTGCAGCGTCTCCCTGCAAGGAGCGCATGTGCTGCTACCGACAGAGAATGTCGCCCGTCATCAAGTGATTATGATTTGCATTTTGATAAAATATTTATCTCGGCTCAACTTTCTCTCGCGTAAAATTATGATTCTGTTTCCAATACGCGCCTTATCAATTGTTTATTATTGGCAAGAATACCGAAATCAGAATCTAGCGAAAATTTCATTTGACTGCTACTAACGCAACTCAATGATATGAGACGTTACCATTGCAAATAAATTATTAGCGTTTTAAATAGCGTATAAATTCCCGCGTTTTCACTGCTACCTGTTCTAACTTTCTACCGTCGCCAAGCGGTTATGATTTGCACTTTAAAGAAAATATTTCGGCTCTACCTTCTCTTGCATAAAATGGTAGATTTGACAAGAATCGATTTTGATCTACAATGCGCCTCATAGCAAACAAACGATAGTCCGTACGTTGCGTAAAAACTTCACTTGACTGCTGCTGCTGTCGGACAGCCATTCGATAGTGGCTACTTAGCATACTATTAAGAAAACATTTTCAATGACGCCACTGGTATCCGGCGACCGTAATCGACGCCATTTTTGCAAACAACCCTTTCTTCTCATAAAATTTTGGTCCTGAGAAGAACCGATTTTCTTTCCACAATGCGCCACTAACAGTAACTAAACGATAGTCCAAAGATTGTTGCTGGCGACGGTCTCTCGATGATCCGCTTTCTGTTGAGACTGCTGCTACGGGCGTCATCGCTGTGTCCGCTCTCCGAGAAAATTTAATTGAACTGAGGATTCGAGTCGAGCTCGTAAGTTGCACGATTTTGATGTCTGTGCTTGCGATGAACATACGCCATGGGTTGGTTTACCGATTTTCCAGTCCCTGGTAAAATTCAATTTTTCAATAGTTTAGCACCTTGAATGCATTTTTTGATAGTTGAGCAAAATCTTAAAGAGTTCGTCGATCGATTAACACCAAAATCTTTAAAATCGGTTGAAAGACGACGAAAATCTTTCGCAATTTCCACACAAAGTTTTTCTTAGTTTTTGCGGAGAGATTTTCGAAATTTCAACAAGAAATCGTATGGAATTTACATGGAAATCATTGGTATCTTCACGAAAAATTCTCTGGACTTTCATCGCGATGAATCAGGAAAATATACCGATCTATCAGGAAACTATATTTGAATTTTATTTAATCTTCAGAATATCCACTAAAAATTCTGCGGACATCTTCAAATTTGTATCGGCGTGGAAAAATATATATCAGCGGCGTAACACATTTTAAACGAAAAAATATGGCGGCTGCAAGTGAGGCAGCGGCGCACACCTCTAGTCGACAGAACAAATAGTCGAGATTGGAATATGATAAGCTAAAAATTATATATTTCAAACGATCATTTTGATGAAAATGAGTGAAGAACTAGTTGCAGGAATTAAAATTTGAATAAATAAAGCTTAGCTTGATGAAAAAAAAAAGATTTATAATACACCTCTGACCTCTGACACTTTGTTTGAACAAATGGATTATTCTAGAATAAGATATAAGATCCGTGGATAAGACTGGTGACTTCAAAGCAAAACCATGCTGAAGGTGGCTGGGTTCGCTTCCTGGTGCCAGTCAAGGCAATTTTCAAATTGAAAATTGTCTTGACTTCCCTGGGCATAAAAGTATCATCGTGTTAGCCTCATGATATACGAATGCAAAAATGGTAACCTGGCTTAGAAACCTCGCAGTTAATAACTGTGGAAGTGCTTAATGAACACTAAGCTGCGAGGCGGCTCTGTCCTAGTGTGGAGATGAAATGCGAAGAGAAGAAGAAGATATAATATGGAGGAACTTCCGAAGGAATTCGTGGAGTCACTTTCGAAGGAATTCGTGGAGGAACTTCCAGAGGAATTACTGGAGGAACTTCCGGAGAAAGTTGTGGAGAAACTTCCGGAGGAATTCCTGGAGGAACTTTCGAAGGAATTTCTGGAGAAATTGCCGGAAGATTTTTTTTGTTTCGACTTTTTGTTCTTTCCACCTTTTGTCCTTTCGACCTTTTGGCCTTCGACCTTTTGTCCTTCAACCTTTTGTCCTACAACCTGCTATACACATGCGCAGTTAAATAATTGAACAATATCTATCTTGAAAGACATTTGCAAATTGTTTCGAAACGTTTCTAACAATATCCACTTATTGATCAGTATTTGTGTTGGCTTCGATATTTTACTGATTACTGATCATTACAAAAACGATTCAGCCACTAATTCGTAAAATATTCAAAAGCATCAAAGGAAAGTTCTGAAATTCACATTACAACATGCCTCTAAATAAACATCAAAAGCCAATTTTATTCAAAAATAACTCGCTCGGATAAACGTACTGCCGCTTAATTTGATTTAGCAGCCCTTTCCTCTTTCGACAACCGCTCCATAAATTGCGTTCGCCAAACGAAAAGAAGCATACTCAGACATTCAGAAAGATCTTGGGCGAGTAGCAAAAATTAGATGCACTCCAATTCACGGAGCAGCATGCCATACATACGGATTGTTTGTGCCCGGATCTTGCCATCTGATGACTTTTCCATGAGCAGAATAAAAAAAAGAGGGCGCAGAAAACACGAAAAGAGTTCACGCATATGAGAATGTTATTTTTAAATTAAATTTATCGCTTTGCTCCTACAAGAGATCAGTTCCTTTTTTTCCTGCTGATTCTTAATCGCTCCGATTCAATCAACCGCAAGCTGCTGGAAGATGTTTTGCTTTGTTGGTATGGATGACTTATGGGAGCTGGGTTTGGTTCACCGTCAGGGCTAAAGCAATTCTAGAATGCTAAGCGTTTGGACCTGAATGCCCTAGACAGCGCTCAAGCAGATGGTGACGGCAATTTGTGAATAGGCGTTAAAAAATTTGAAGAAAATGGCCCACTACATGATTTTGGTAAACTTCAATGATGGAGAACAGGCATTCAAACTCTGTTAGATTGATTTCGAGAATCAATTGTTTGTACGAACCTATTTTCCATTTGGTCGAGAAGCATTCCATCAAACATGTGAATGTTACAAAGTTATAAATTCAATAATAAATAATAGAGGTATTTGAACAGCAATTAATATAATGATGAGAAATGATGAGTAATGTGAATATATTATTTCCCGATTATGGTTGGTTTTTATTTATTGAATATCAAATTTAGAGCTAGTGAATTAGTGAATTAGTGTCATATTTGATATACGACATTTTAACAACAATTTTAACTATTTCCGAAAAAAGGATGGATGTCTTTTCCTGACTTGTCCTTTATTTGGCTTTTTCAAGTTCATTTATTACAGGCAATAAGCTTATAGTCGAGTCCAAACTAAGTATTTCATATACATTTCCAAAGATATAAGTTGCAAAGTTTCTATTCGCAGAAAGTAATGAGAATTTTCCAATGCAAAACTTCTTCATGGATGGATCAGAATGCGACCTGCGACATCCATCCTTAGCCGACTCAATTTGTTTGAAAATGGTTTCCAATTTTATCACCATCAAATCAACAA
This sequence comes from Armigeres subalbatus, assembly GCF_024139115.2. Lineage (NCBI taxonomy): Eukaryota > Metazoa > Arthropoda > Insecta > Diptera > Culicidae > Armigeres > Armigeres subalbatus. The sequence continues at coordinate 19,082 of NW_026943779.1, read as the reverse complement.
ACTGAGGTACATTTCCAACATTCTTATTCTTCCTGTCTGTTGCAACATTGTTTATATTAAAAAATTGAAACGATTCAAAAACCAGGATCAAAGTTGATTCCTTTCCAACTGATTCTGACAGAAGCTTAGGTGATGACATGAAAAAGAAGTGGAGTGAAATCGGAAAATTTTAATGGAAAAAACTTCCATCATTTGAACAGGAGGTGGGAACATTCGGTCCAACCACGGCAATTTCTGCAATCGGAGGATTCAGTTTTGAGGATGTGCAAGACAAATATTTCGGAGCAAACAGAGGAATAAAAAGCACTCGAAAGAATGCTAAGCCGAGAACGTCTTTGCTCGCATTCGCAAAGTGCCCTACAGCTTGTTAACTTCTCAGTGGGGGAGGATTAGGCCGATGCGCAGATTTCTGTCGGTCGTCGTCGTTACTAAATGAAGTAATCTCGTTTGCAGAACCTACTTCGGGAATATTTTTATTCAGGTTTGCACTGCTGTTTTTTGCGGTTTTCATTTGTTAACATGAAACGTCACGGAAAGGCAAAGAACACACACGACGAGGGATTGGGCAGATCCTTGGGAAGGTCATTCTTAAATCAACAACTTTAATGAAAAAAGTGTGAAATCGGTAATAAGGTTTATGGCAGGTCTTGAGATGGAGGCTTAAATTGAAACAAAATATGGATTACTTATCCTATTTGTCATAGTGTCAGAATCTCTCAATCAAGGGAGTTTCTAACAATATCTTATTTTGAATTTACTTTTAGAGGATTAATGTTAAGTTATGGGTGGCATCCAGAATAGGAAAACGGCTAGACGGATGTAAAAAGTAACAAAAATATTTTTTTGGACATTTTCTATTAAAAAATATGAAACACCAAATCGTTAAAATTTAAAAAACGTAGGATAACGAGATCAATCATACAGGTATCAGTGAATCGACAAAAAGAAGTATTTGTTTCAAAGTTCACTTATAACAAAAAAAATCAATTTTTTATTCGTTGACTTGAATAGAAATTATCGTTCTTTTCAATTAAAGTGAAATTGTTGTTATATAATTTAAACAACCAACAAAAATATTTGCTCCACTGATTGATGCAATGTTTGTTTAGTGGATGTAGAAGCTTACTTGGGATAATAGTTTTCAATCCATTGCTTTCTTATGGAACTCGTCACTCTAGGTACAAGAGAGTCAAGTTGATAAAAGAAACCGTTTGAGAGTACGCTATCCTGAACACCGCTATACGGATGGATTCTTTTTCAGGAGAGGTTGAGGGCAGCAGGGACTTTGTCCAAGGGCTTGACGACCCCTCCCCATGGCCACTGCGAGTTAGACCGGGACCATCCTCCCTAACCCCTAATCCTACAAGGCGTCAAGCGACCCGTGCCGAGGATGCATGGCCAGGGGGGTGAAATAAGCCAGGTCCTTTAACGGAGCCTGTGGGGTACCTGGGCACCTCCACAGTAATTGTCCCTTACCGCGTCATGCTGGGCTCTGGCGTGGTGGGACCTTTTTCCCGAGCAACTCGTGGGACCAAAATGGAAAACCAAGTCAATTCTTCAATTAGTGGTAGTAGTAGGCGACAACCCCTTCGCAAGAGGTGGAATGTTCAGGTCTCCGCCTAGGAGGCCAGAGGCAATAGTCAACAGCTCAGTGCGCAGCGCCAGCGTGAGTCACTCAACCTTCCTCTCGGCTAGAAAAAACGCCGGTAGGGGTTATTGACGGCCCATGGCTTGTGGAGGCGATGAACCGCAAACGATGGGCCAGCCTTCGAGGTGGTTATCGACGGAACAGCTGGACGCCATCATCGAATTTGCGTCATCGAAGCATAATATCAGCAAGGACCTCAAGAGGAGCTTGCAGAAACTTCGAAAGTCGATGCTATACGCCAAGCTGGAGAGGGCGGTCGGGACGGCCAAGTGTAAACCCGTGAAATCGGTGGAGTCGAGGTCTACCCAGACTGAGGCCCAAGGATTCGCGGACTCGGGCAAAGTCGAATCGACCGAAGGCGTGCCAGCGAAGACGGTGGTGCCAAAGTCTACCCAGACTGAGGCTCAAGTATTTGCGGGTACGTCGGGGGTGACTGCTCCAACGGAGCAGAGACAAAAACGGGGGAGACAGTCTCCAGGGGATGAGCTCCCTGGGGGCCGCTCCAAAACGCGGAGGGTTACTACCCCGAACAAGGTAGTGGGGTTGGAAGCTGAACCCCGGTCAGGTACCTCCAAAACTGGGGAGGAAGGATCTGGAAAGGTCCGTCCACTCAGGAAAGACGGTGGTAAAGGGTTACAGCAGGCTGAAAGTTCGCAGCCGCACCAGACCAGGGAAATAGAGGGGGATGACGCCTCCTGGACCCTGGTCAAGAACAAGAGGAAACCGTCAAGGGAAGAGGAAGACGTCAAGGGCCGAAAAGAAGGCCCAGGCGAATGAGGGTAACAAGAAGTCTAGGGTAGGCGCCAATCGCTCCAGGGGCGCCCGAGCTGCACAAGTCAGACAAAAATGGTTGCAGCAACTTGATTGTGACTGAATCCGGTCACATATAAGTTGCAGTAAGCTGTGTGGGACACGTGTGCTGCTAGGGCGATGCCCTAGTCATCACGGCGGACGAGGCTAAGTATTCGGATGTTTGGAAGGCGATGAGGAGTGACGTCAAGCTCGGTGAACTCGGCGCTGACGTACGAATAAGACGTACCCGGATGGGCGAGATGATACTCGAGCTGAAGCGGGGCGTCTCGCAAAAGCGGGCGCCGCCTACAAGAAGTTGGCGGAGGAGGTCCCTAGGCGAGACGGTCAAGGTGAGGGGCACTCACGACGGAGGTGAATCTAAGGGTTAAAGACCTGGACGAGATCACTGAAGTCGAAGAGCTCGTCACGGCACTGCGGCGACAGTGTGAAGTGGAGACGCCTACCGCAGCCGTTCTTCGGCCGTTTTATCGGCTATCGCCCAAATCGTCTCGGAGCTACACAGAAGGTGGCGCGTGGACTCAAGGATGGCTAGTTCAGGCGCAAATAAGAGGTGGTCCAAGGGATCGGAGTCGGCTTCATGGGTCACACCGGTGGTCATGTTCTGTGGTCGAACTCGATCCTTTTATCTAACAAGTGGCCGCGCGAAGAACAACATGGTATCTTCGCTTTCGCGGCGTCGGTCAACCAGGCGGGTTCCGAGCCTGAGGACGGAAAGGGGTCCTCGTCAAGGCTAGGGCAGGTGTAGGCACCGCGTCGGCAAGTCCCTCTGTGTGTTGGCGAATAGACCCTGTCGCAGAGAGGTCAATTTGGTATGCACGCGGCATCATCATTCTTGATACCAGTCGTGCAGAGGGAAGCATGCGCGAAGTCGACCCTTCCCACCTTCCGAGGACATAGGGCGTGGTAAGGCCACCTGGAGCCGGCAACGCTGGCACGATACCATGGTGTTCTTCTAGAAAGCGAGTTACGATGTTCGGTGCCGCAAGGACACGCAGCTAACCTCGAGGGTGCGTTGTACACTGGCCCCCTTTGAAGCATTACTTTCTGGTTGTACCGAAGGGACTATGGGCTTGGCGGCAATGGAAACGGTTTAGTGGGTCGGGATGTAGTCCTGCCTCCCTCGGTGGTCCCTAACCCCTGCAATTCCTGGTCAACCCAGGATGTCTGTTGAGCAGATTCCCCCTCCATTGTTTAGGAAGAAAAAAAAAAAAGAGGTTTAGGTGGTGGAGTTTCCAAGCAAAACCTTACAGTCTCGTTAAAAATCCCGGCGTACTGATTCGTTTTTTGCATTTTAATACCTCCGCCGATATTTTCGCCGGTGTCGGTTATTAAGCAGAATTGTACACCTCCATAGTTCTTATCATCAATGCTAAACGCTTCATTGAAAGTCTGGATAAAATGCATTCACGAAAAGATAGTAGAAATGGCACCGTAACAGCAATTGCACCAAACCAAAAAACCCACCGCCTACACCTGCTGATCCCTAGAGATTAGCATTTAGTTTTACGTTATCTCGGATGCCGGAGTTTTACTACAAGCTATTTTACTTTTACTACAAGGACACAAGCATTGAATGCCAAACCAATACCCCGAGTGAGTATTTTGTGCATTACCAAATTTCTATCACTTTTATATTATTTTTTCAAGTAATCAATCCATTATTGATGTAACCTAAGACAGTTATGCTGATGAATAGAAGCTGCTTGGAATCAAGCCAATTGGTAACTCGTGCTGGTACCGATTTTGACTACATTCGAGCGATTATCTCGAAGGGCCACTAAGCTTCTTCCAGCAATGGAAGCAACCATTTCGTTAGAATTGATAAAAGTGCGAAGACAAAATGCCATTACTCACCGCAAACCAATAGCCAGAAGCAAGATGCAGTTAATCGCTCAACCGGGAAAAGGAAAGATCAGAAACGAGAAGATAATTGCATCCAACTGTATATGACATTTAAATTAGGCTTGGATTTCAGTTTGAGATTTCTTTGTCAGCCTTCTGATGGGATTTACTACTGCGATGGTGTGTCGTCGGCTGACGGAGCGCGTCCCAGGAAACGTCATGTCGGGACCACCACAAGGAGTAGCATCAGATGCTTTTTTGTTCCTTCTTCCCAGAAAGAAAGACGACGACGTCAACGCTTGCAAGAGGAAATTAAATTGACACTCTGCTCGCAACTTGCCAGAGTCAGGGCTGCGGTAGCGCGAATCCTGAAATAACGAGCAACCGATTCGGGTCAACGAAAACATTAAAAGGCTCTCGGCTTTTGCTCCCACGTAGCATCGAAATGCGAAAATATGAGGATTAGCCAGTACAGGAATAAATTAGGAATCCATTCTTCTACGACGGTGCTCGATCCGAGTTTCGTACTTTTTATTTTTTTGGGTGCTGTTGTGAGGAGCAGCTACATTGTTATTTTCTCGTTAACACCTTTATCCTAGAGATGTGCGCTGCGCCCGGAAAGGAAGAAGTGGCGGCAAACGATTACGTTGAATCGCTTGGCTGAAAAGCAATTCAGTGCAGATTTTTTATGGATTTATAGGGTGATAAAGTTTCTGACCGAAAAAGGCTATAAACGGTATTAGGCAATGAATTGGAAGTGTAAACTTACTGATTTTCTGCTCCGAATATGCAACTGTTACAATAGAATTTAATTCGTTGGGAAGTGACAGTTGAAGTAGATGTTCCGTAGGAGTGGTATATGATAGAAAATAAAAATTCAAAATAAAAAAAATAAGTTCTTTGAATTTATTTCAGAAAATCACTAAGTCACAAGTTCCATTCGATGCGGAGTCCTGTTCCATTGCTTCCTATTGAAAATTGGACAGATTAGACTATGGGCTCCGAAGTTATGGTTAAATTTATTTAGTATTTTTTTTTATTTATTATATACGCGAAACATACGTAAAAAATCTTACTCATTTTTTGGGTACTTATCCTTCCCCGATTGGCACAGAACTATAGATAATGGAATATATAGATGAGCGAAGATAAATCCTCTGTCTCCAAACGAACTGTCAAACGAATCTCCAAACGAGCATGACGTCACGATTTCAATGTAAATATTAAGGAGTGTGATGTCATATGCGCCTTGTACACGGTCAAAAAAACTAACCCAACCATGCTTTCGCTCATCTATAGATTCTACTATCTATACACAGAACAAGTTGCATCCTATGATAATCCTGCATCATTTGCCTGCCATAAAACGAGTTTGGTACTACACCCAGGTTTTTTTACACGGTTTGGTTTTAGTCGTTTGAGACCTTCAGCGTCAAAACAATGAGTTAACCCCAAGAAAAAATTCACAAAAAATCAAAGAAAATTCAGGAGGTATTTAAAAAGCTATAAAAGTTCAGGTTAACCGAGAAATTAATGAATTCCAACCGTGTAAAAAAAACCTGGGTGTATTCCATTTAATTCCACCACTTTGTAATCTTTACTGAAACGTATTTCGACCTCAATTATAAGGCTGACTACCGTAGTGTCTTGCACTTGGCTCGATTCGAATTAAATGGAATAGTGCTGAACTTGTCTTATGACAGGTTAAGACATTCCACTAAAAAAGCTGAATAATTTTCCTGTTTCACTGTTCCCTACTGGCATTTGGCCAGAACAGACTATTGGCTCAAAAGTTATGGTCAAAATATATTTTCTCTAGACAAAAACGAGTGAAAAAGTCTAGCTAATTTGTCAGGCAATTATCTTCAACTGATTTGCTTGCAGCAAGTTGCATTGGACGCAGAATCAATTCCCATTGTTTCGTATTGACCAGATTCGACTATAGGCTTACTAATTATGGCCAAAATACATTTTTTATACACAAAATGCATTTAAAAAATTTATTTATTTTTCCTGCGCGCGGCACTGTAAAACGGAAGAATATCGCATAGTTATAGCCATTGCTCTTCCCTTTCATGTGGGAGATTATTTTCAGAATGTAAAATACATATTTCGTAATTCACTGTTCAATACTTTTTAACAACGAAATCAAACTGCATCTGATTCAGACTCATATGATATGTGCATGACGAAGTTATTTTTCACTGTGAGACAACCATCTAAAAACAATTAAAATAGCTTTATCGAAAATGTTGTTCAAATATGTCCCACTTGCCCCATGTATGTTAAAACTCAAGGGCAAATGAAAATGGCAGACTTCGGCTTCAACAACAATTTTTAAATCGTTTTCGATGTCACACAATTATTTAATTGCTCACAATATTCACTTTTCACATCAATGATAAATTTAGAAACGACTATTTAGTTGGAAATCCATTGAATAAAAATATAAATAATAGATTTTCCCGGTAGTTTAAAGTCATGATCAAGCAATAGCATTAGTATGGTGCCTCAAATGGTTTTGATTCCTAAATATTTTTGTGTCGGGTAAAACTCGTTTATAAAGTGCTTCATCTTCTCCTAGAAACATTGTTACCATGGAAAAAGGTCATCGGGATTCATCTGCTGTGATATAGCACCCACTTTCAAATTCCCCTGTATTTTCACTTCGCTCCTGGGGTACCTTTTATTTAAATTCAGTAGATTTTTTTCTGTAGATTTCCAGATTCTTTCAATTTTAAATTCTTTTGAGTTTTTAAGTTTTTAAATTTTTGGATTCTTAGATTTTTTAAATTCTAAGATTGTTTGATTTTTCAGATTTCTAGATTTTTAATTTTTAGAATTTAAGATTTTTTTTTTATTTTTAGATATAGAGGTAGATATTAAGGTTTTAAAAATTTTAAAATTTTTAGGTTTCTAGATTTTAAATTTTTAAATTTTTCAGATTTTAAGAATTTTTAAATTTAAGATTTTTAGATTTTTGATAGTATGATACGGCTTTATAGGTATTAATCTATTGATTGAAGTGGGGATTTTATGACTGATTATGTTCAAATTTCACCAAACATTCTTTTGCATATCAAAGAATATTGGTGACCAAATTTCATAAATTCGGTCTACAAAAACCTCTGCCAATAATAGAACAAAACCTGCCAAAGCCGTCTTGTTCTCTTATTTCAGATTTTTTAAAATTTTAAAATTTCAAATTTCTATATTTCAAGAATTTTAGATTTCTCAGATTTTCTTTCGGTTTTTAAATTTTTAGATTTACAGAATTTTTAAATTTTAGGATTTTTAGATTTTTAGATATTTGAATTTTTTAAATTTTAGACTTTTAAATTTCTATATTTCAAGAATTTTAGATTTTCAGATTTTTTCAATTTTTAATTTTTAGTTTTTTGATTTTAGGATTTTTAGAGTTAAAAGATTTTAAGATTTATTAGATTTTTAAATTTTAAAACTTTAGAATTTTTAACATTTCAAGATTTTTGGATTTTTAGATTTCCAGATTTCTTTTCAGATCTTTAGATATATTGGTCAGATTTTTTTTGATTTTTAGAATTCTAAGATTTTCTAATATTAAGATTTTTAGAATTGCAGATTACTAGATTTTAAAATTTTTAGACTTTAAAATTTTAAGATTTTTAGGGTTTTAAATTTTTAGATTTTTAGATATTTGAATTTTAAGATTTTAAGATTTCTAGGTTTTTATTTTTTTAGAGTTTTAAATTTAAAGATTTTTAGATTCTTAGACTTTTGAAATTTTATATTTTTTGATTTTCAGATTTCTAAATTTAAAATTTTTAGATTTTACGATTTTATTTTTTTTATTTTTAGATATTTAGATTCTTTGATTTTTAGATATTAAGGATTTAAAATTTTTAAATTTTTAGGTCTCTAGATTTTTATATTTTTTTTATTTTAAAATTTCTGGATTTGAAGAATTTTTGAACTTTGAGATTTTTAGATTTTTAAATTTCTATATTTCAAGATTTCTAGATTTTCTTGTGATTTTTGGCCTTTCTAAGATTTTTAGATCTTTTAGCCCCTTTAGATTTTTAACTCTTTAGATTTCCTGATTTTTAGATTTCTAGATTTTAAGATTTTGTAGATCTTTAGGGCTTATAGATCTTTAAAATTTTAAGATTTTAAGATCCAGATACATTTAAATTTCTAGATTTCAAGATTTTTGGATTTTTAGATTTTTAGACTTCTAGATCTTTTTATTTTAAAAATCTTTAAGATCTTTCATGATTTTTAGATTTTTAAGCTTTTTAGATTTTTAGATTTTCAGATTTTCAGATTTTCAGATTCTTTAAGATTCTCTTAGACCCTTACATTTTCAAAAACTCCTTTTAGACTTTTTAGATTTTTAAATTTTTGGATTTTTAGATTTTTAGATTTTTAGATTTTAGATTTTTAGATTTCCCTCAGATTTTTAGATTTTTAGACTTTTAGATTTTTTAGATTTTTAGATTTTTATAGATTTTTAGATCTTTAAGATTTTCAAATTTTTCAGATTTTTTAAATTTTTTAGATTTTTAAGATCTTTAGATCTTTTAGATTTTTAGATTTTTAGATTTTTAGACTCCTTTTAGATTCTTTAGATTTCTTTAGATTTTTTAGATTTTTAGATTTTTAGACTTTTAGATTCTTTAGATTTTAGGGATCTTTAGGATTTTAATTTTTTTTAGATTTTTTAGATTTTTAGATCTTTTAGATCTTTAGATTTCCCTTTAGATCCTTGAACTCCTTTAAGATCTTTTTTAGATCCCTTTTTAGATCTCTTTTGTAGGATCTTTAAGATTCCTTCAGTACTCCTCTTGGATTTTGTGACTTTACCTTAAGACTTTTAGATTCTTTCAGACTCTTTAGGACTCTTTAGACTCCTTTTGTGTCTTCTTTAGATTTTTAGATTCCTTAGACTTTTTAGATTTTTAGATTTTTGAGACTCTTTAGATCTTTTAGATTCTTTCAGATTTTTTTAGATTTTTAGATCTTTAGATTTTTAAACTTTTAGATTTTTAGATTTCAGATCTTTAAGATTTTTAGATTTTAGATCCTCACATCTTTGGATTTTTAGATTTTAGATCTTTAGACTTCCTTAGACTTTTTAGACTTTAGATTTTGATTGCATTTTTACATTTTTAGACTCCTTTTAGATTTTTAGATCTTTTTTAGATTCTTTTAGATTTTTAGATTTTTAGACTTTTAGATCTTTAAGATTTTTAGATTTTTAGATTTTTAGACTTTTTAGATTCTTTAGATTTTTAGATTTTTAGATTTTTGAGATCTCTTTAGATTTTAGATTTTTAGATTTTTAAATTCCTTTAGATTTTTAGATGTTTAGATTTTGTAGATTCTTTTTAGATTCTTTAAATTTTAGACTTTCTTCAGGATGTTTTTCCACAGGATGCTTTAGACTTTTTAGATTTTTTTAGATTTTTGGATTTCTAAATTTTTAGATTTTTTAGATTTCTAGATTTTAGGATTTTAAAGTTTTTAGATTTTTAGATTTTCAGATCTCTTTGATTTTTTAGATATTAAGCTTCCTTAAAAATTTGAAAAAATTTAGGGTTTCTAGATTTTTAGATTTTGTAAAACTCCTTTTAGATTTCTGAATTTTTAGATAGGGTAAATCACTACTTTTGGCCTATGGATCTCGGTTCCCGGCTCACGTGCACAGAAAAACTAATGGATTTGATACTGTTTGGAAGTCGTTGTTTTATGATTGATAATTTTTAAAATTCTCCCCATTTATTTTCACAATATACTCAATATTACTTTTCTATCACTTGTTTTATCTCCTAATTGATCCAGTTGTGGAAATTAAAATATGGATTTGCAAAATTCTTGCCCGATGCCACACCACTGGAGCCGGAGTGCGATTCTTTCCACTTTTACAAAACGGTATCATCGAATAAACACTCTACCTGGAAATTCTGTCACAGTGCTCCCTTACAACTATTGCTTGAAGCTGTTGATCACTACACCATATTCAATTCTAATGCACACACGCACTTCAATTATTCTTATTTGTTCAGTTCTTCACTCAGAACTTATTTAAAACATATTAGGAATAACACATTTTAAAGCGAACTTCTGTAGCTGCATCAAAGTGCCGCCAAAAAAGGCCAGGATTAAGTGGAAAAATGATCCTCTTCATCGTTAATAGGAAAAATTCGGTTCTAATACGTTGACGCTATCATGTTATTTATAATTCTCTCGATTTTAAAAGGTGTAAAAAATATTGTTTTCAAGTATTTGAAGAAATTTGATGAGTAAATATATCTTCTCAACCAAATAAAAATGATTAAGAATAATACCATCTGGCATCTTGTTGTCGTGGAACGTGCTATATTTTTGTTTGTCAGATTTTCTACCGTCCCGAGAGATAATGAGAGTAAATTGTTTCAGTGAAATTTAGCTTAGGCCGGGAACTTGATTTTATGATATGCCGGAATGGGAATCGTTTTGAGGAATGAAATGAGTGCTGCACCTCGTTAATTCAAATCAAATAAAAAGCTTTTTTTTAACGATATTTAGCAGGAATAGCTATTTTTAAGCTATAGAAGTGGACCCCTAAATGCAGTATTAAACAGCCCACAAAAATTCAGGAAAGTTGCTTCCTGTCATGAATATCAATTAAATAATGCAGTCGCATACGCATGTTAAGTAGGGAATGGGGTAAGAAAACCCTTATTCAAATTTATAGTTTTTAGATTTTCAGATTTTGTAGATTTTTAGATTTTTAGATTTTTTAGATTTTCACTGATTTTTAGATTGTTGAAATCTTGAAATCTAAGAAACTAAGCATCACCGAAACACAAGAATTTTCGTTAATTAAATAGAAAATCATTTGTTTGTAATTTTAAATTTAAAGTTTCAAATTTTAAATGTTAAATTTAAATTTTTAAATTTTATATTTAAAATTTTTATTTTAAATTTTAAATTTTTATTTTGAATTTTAAATTATAAACTTTAATTTTTAAATTTTAATTTCTTAATTTTAATTTTTTAATTTTAATTTTTTAATTTTTAATTTTTTAATTTTTAATCTTTAATTTTAATTTTTAATTTTTACTTTATAATTATTAAATTTTTAACTTTTTAGCTTCATTTTTTTACCATTTAAAAGGAATGAGTAATCTTTATGCTCATCTGATCTGCGCTGTTCATCTTCCGAATTTTATAATTGCTGGCTCATCTTATATCTTACTCTAATCCATTATCTTTTGTACGGTGAACCTTGGCATGCAATCCTCGACGACATAGCATGTGATAAAAATTCCGCTTTCTTCAGAAGAAGTATTGTGCCTGGCGATTCAACTTTCTAAAATGACGTAACGCTAAATTTGGTGATTTTGGATCCCCTTCCTCCCCTCGTAACACTTCTTGTTTGTATGGAAGGTATAATTTGTTTTTATGAATCGTAACGCTCTGGCTTCGACCCCTCCTCCTCCTCTCTTCAGCGTTACGTAGTTTGTGAAAAGCTCCTTATTATTTTCGTTTTATGTGCAATATCTTACCTGCTATGATCCATTTCTGCAAGCTCTGATCCGTTCGGAGTATCAAAATTGCTGGTTAACCTTGGATGAAGCCACAACCTGTGGTTTAAATATTATCCCCAGCAGTTTGGTTCTGTTGGAAATTCGCCAGAACGTCTTCTATAATTCAAAAAAACGGCGACATCTCCAATTCCTTCAGGGTATTTTGTATCTGCGAAAAAAAATTACACACTATTATCTATCTCGCCGGATGATCAAATATCTTTCTTATAACTCTACTCTGCAGAATCCCCTGTTATGCTGAACATGGTGGTTTACCACTGCGGTGTAGCACCGAATCCGCTTCGGGCACCGTCGTCAGCTTTCTAGCTTTTTCCTTCGCAGCTCTCCTTTTCTAATTATTTGTGCAAGTTGCGGCTCACCTTCTCACGCTTTTTCTACAACAAATATGATTTTGAAAAAGTATCACCGGCGCGCTAAAGCTTACTCGCAATCTACACGCTGGGATACATTTACAGGTACGTCAAACAAATCTGAAAACCGTAATACGCCGCCCAAAATTACCAGGTGACAAGTGCTAGAAAAAGGACAAATGATAGGAAAAATAAACATGGTGTGAGAGTGTTTCTCGTATCACGTAAATTTTTCATTTATGCTGTTTTAGAACCACCGTAGTTAAGGTGTTTTCTTCGATACATTTTATAATGAGCAGGAAAGCGTAGCATCACTCTGGTTTTTTTTGTTCTAAGAAAATTGTTCTATGAGAAAGAAAATTCATGCGTATATTCGGTTCGAAAAGATCTAATTCTAATTCCGTGAGAATGTACTGCTATAGTTTTACGGTTAAATCAGTGAGATCTTAGAGTTAAAATGTGTCTAATTGAAATCGTTGATGAGTGCCAAATAAGATGGATATGGTGGTTGAGACGGACATGGGAACAACAATTCTATTTGGTACTTCCAGTGGCCTACTGGCGCTTGGTATTGCGCTTATGCTCCGATTGATCTTCATGCAGTTTGGCAGTAGCCATCGGGTAAGTGTTAGGGCGCATTTAGTCGTCATGCGAAATGGTTAAAATATCGGTGAAAACACACGTTGCAAGGCACAGTTACTGCGTTTCTTTTCGTCTTTGTATCATCACGAATTACGCGTCGTTCAGAAGGAATATTATTAGATTTTTACCACAAGGCGATTTCCAATAGATTTCCTTCCCAATCAGTGTCACACTATGCCTTCTTCCAGTGCGCTTCATGGAAATGCAGTTGATTCCTCGTTTTCTTGTAGTCATGAGTATTGAATTGTTTTTTTCCTCTTTTTTTTTTCCCCTTTTGACCGTGATGACGTGGTCAGTTAATGGTCTGTGTACGATGATGTACTTAGGGGATGTGTACAGTTAATCAAATAAGTTAAAAATAACAATTAATAGTCGATCCATCAATATGGTCATGTTTTGTAAACAAAACTTTGTTATTTTCTCTGCTGAGATCCGATTTCTCACCCTAGCGGGTGATGGTGGGAGGTCAAACCAACACTTAAGGGGGAGATTTAATAATTTCAATCAATTCAACATTTTTTACTTCAATTCTGAATGTATTGGTCACAATTTTCGGAGAGAGAAAATTATAGATGCTTGAGAAAACAAGAAGAAAAAGTTTTTGTATTAGCTTTCTGGAAACGCAATGGCAACAACAAAGCCATTTCTTTAATACAGACCGCGATACTCTGTCGAATGCAACTCTGTAAGCGTAAATCGGATAATGCTAAGTATCAAAAGTGTATCACTTTTTTGTGAACATACACATTACACAAGGGTGACATTATCTTAAGTCAAGCTGAGTCCGCAAATTCTACTTTCATATAAAAATCCCAGATTAATCCACCTTAGCGGTGATGGTGCCTTTCTCGTTCGTTCAAAAGGTTTGCAAAACTCAAATAACACCAATATGAGGATTGGTCTTATTTTTCATATTTTTTTATATGCATAAAAAAATTTCGCCAAACGCAATTTGTTGCAAACAAATCGGGATGAGCGAGCAAAAATGGCATTTTATTTTTAGTAGTTTTAAAATTAGTATTTTTTACAGCCATAACTTTTCACCCAATTGGACGATCCGGCCAAGTTTTCTATAGGAAAACAATGGGGAGCAAAGATTCATGCGTAGAATGCAATCTGTTGCAGTTCCTGAGAAGCACATAATGCCATCTTAGTGCACATCAATCACAGTAACTTATATATGACCGGATTCAGTCAACTATATGGTTACTGCAAACCAGATTTTGTTGAACCTTGGTGTTGCTTGGGGGAATAGATGAAGTCTAAGTGCTGGAAAAATGAGCTAGACTTTTTTTTGGAACTCTCTTTTTCACAATAATAAAGGTAATTTGACCATAATATCTAAGCCCATAGTCCGATCTGGCTAATTTTCTAAATAAGAAAAATATGAGACATTCTGCGTCGAATGCAACTTAATGCGAGTAAATCGGTTAAGAGAATATTGGTGCCCGCCTGAAATAAGTGACATTTTTTTTAGCTATTTTTCCATAAAAAAATGGTATAATTTTTCTGATCCCATAGTCCGATATGGCCAATTTTCAATAGGAAACAACGGGACAGGATTCTACGTCGAATGCAACTTGTTGTGAGCAAATCGGTTGAGGATAAGTGTCCGGCAAAATGAGTGACATTTTTACGCGATTTTTTCTGTAGGATTTTGTATTTTCGGCCATAATTTTCGATCCCATAAAGTCCGATGTGGCCAATTTCAAATAGGAAACAATGGGATGTGGATTCTGCGTTTCAACGCAATTGCTGTTGCAAGCAAATCGGTTGAAGATAAGCGCCCAAAAAATGAGTGACATTTTCACGCGATTTTTCTCGTAGGATTTCTTGTAATTTGGCCATAACTTTCTGATCCGTAAGGTCTCGATCTGGCCAATTTAAAAAAGGAGACAGTGGACAGATTCTGCGTCGAATGCAAACTTTATTCCCGGAGCAAATCGGTTGGAGGATAAGTGCCTGAAAAATGAGCAGTGAAATTTTTACATGATTTTTTCGTATGATTTTGTGTTTTGGCCATAACTTTTGATCCCATAGTCCGATCTGGCCAATTTCAAATAAGAAACAATGACAGGATTCTGCGTCGAATGCAACTTGTGGCGAGCAAATCTATTGAGGATAAGTGCCTGAAAAATGAGTGCGACATTTTTACAAAGATTTTTCGTATGATTTTTTATTTTACGGCCATAACTTTCGATCCCATAGTTCGATCTGGGCCAATTTCCAAATAGGAAACAATGAGTACAGGATTTTGCGCTCGAATGCAAATCTAGTTGCGAGCAAATCGGTTATGGTCAAGTGTCTGAAAAATGAGTGACATTTCTTTGGCATGATTTTTTTGGCATGATTTTTGTGTTTTGCCATAACTTTTGATCCCATAGTCCGATCTGACCAATTTCAAAATAGGAAACAATACTGACAGGTATTCTAAAAGTCGAATGCACCAATCTCTGTTGCAAAGAGTAAATCGATATGATAAGTGCCTGAAAAATGAGTGACATTTTTTACGCTGATTTTTTCGTATGATTTTGTATTTTGGCCATAATCTTTCTGATTCCATAGTTCGATCTGGCCAATTTCAAATAGGAAACAATGGGACAGGATTTTGCGTCAGAATGCATTTTGTTGGCGAGCAAATCGGTTGAGGATAAGGTCCGAAAATGCCTGCGATATTTTTACGCGATTTTTTCTGTATGTATGGCTTGTATTTTGGCCATAACTCTCGATCCCATAGTTAGATTCGCCAAATAATTCAAAAAGTGAAACAATGGGACAGGATTCTGCGTCGAATGCAACTTGTTGCGGAGCAAATCGGTTGAGGATAAGTGCCTGGAAAATGAGTGACATTTTTGTTGGAGTAGTTTTGCACACACACACACACACATACACACACACATACACACACACACACACACACACATTACATACAGACATCGACTCCCTCAATTCGTCGAACTGAGTCGATTGGTATATAACAATCATGGGCCTCGCCTTTATCTATAAAAAGTTTGTTTTGAGCGATCATATAGCCTTTACCGTATACTTAGTATACGAGAAAGGGCAAGTAAAACTGCTTTTGAATTTGATGGAATCTTTCTGCCCCACTTTACAAAAGAACAACTCTCATGGTGAGGTGGCAGAAAATCCGAAACGTCATTATCGGTCCTAGTGGCAACTGCCGACAAGCGTTTACCAAAGAAAATTTATTTGGGACATCAAATTTGGGTATCAAATTCTTTCCGGAGAAAACTAAGGTATTGCTTTTTCAAATGGGCATTAGTTGGCAAAGTTAGCGCCCACCTGAAAATCTTATCATTGCTTTATCGAATAACCATTCTTCAGGTCCTCGTATACGATAGATTTTGGCTTTCACTTCGCGGCAAAAACACACATGCTGAAGAGACTTTCATTTCGCGGCAAAAACAAACATGCTGAAGTTTAATCGGATTCAGTACCACTGTCTGCGTACTGTAAAGTCGTATGAATTCGACTCATACGATGAGTCTGGAAGTAGGGCTACGGGTGGTATTCCCCAAAGGTTGTAACAGGTGGTTTCATGTTTGCTGGCTCCCACCACAAGTAATATTTTTCTTTCCATACTGCCGTAATTCCTGGAAAAGTGACGTAACCGCCATTTTACAACATGCAGTGTTTTCCATTTTTCTGCTAAAGAGCCTGATGAGTAGTACTTGTTAACACCTATTTTTAAATGGCGTATACGCTCACTTTTCAGGATTACGGCAGCATACAGATCACTGTACATCTCGCTTGTTTTAGAACCGGTAAAGGGTGTCACCTTGTCAGTGAGAAACGTGACTACCACTTTAACACTATCATCGCCAACACGAATGTGTTTACAGCGGTTCGAGTACAAGAAATGATAAATGCTAGCCAAACGTCAAACATTAGCCCACAGGGATAGCCGTGCGGAAGGGTTGCCAAACTGATTCGGAACCTTTAAGGTTCGGATGTTGTCGGGCTAGGTCGTATACGTATCGTAGTTTAAAATGTTCAGCCCACAGATCAGGAATATTCTTAGACTCGGAATTTAATGTAAATCAAAACCCCAGAAATAACCAAGTGGGTAATTAAATTAGTGAATGTGTCGAATTAGGGTCCGTACACCGCTACGTGTTCAAATACGACGGAAGTTGTTAGTTAAAAAGCCATTGGCCTGTGAAACAACCAAAACCACCACGAACAAAAAGGAAAAATAAACGATTATGTCTATACTTGTCATAAAGTATACATAGTGATCATAATCAAAGTGACGTCATTACCAGTACCAACTATAGGTAGGTCCAGAAAGCGGGCCTTTTCTGCTTTTCATTGC
The DNA here is from genome assembly GCF_024139115.2 of Armigeres subalbatus. NCBI lineage: Eukaryota > Metazoa > Arthropoda > Insecta > Diptera > Culicidae > Armigeres > Armigeres subalbatus. The sequence goes on along the minus strand of NW_026943779.1, from coordinate 1,880 downwards.
AAGGCTTTCTCGTGTCACATGGTCGATAAGGTGGTAAAAGATGGTTCCCTGCGAAGGGACAATTCTAGTGCTTCAGATCCGGTCGGATTTGGACGAGACAAGTGTTGTAGAGAACGCCCACGTGGAGGGCGCGAGCTGGGGTGGTGTCCACGGCCGGTGACTCGTCGCCCGTATACCATCATCGTAACGACCTCGAAGCCACGCCACCGTGAATATTTATTTATTTATTTATTTCGTCAAACATAATGTAGACTACATTAAAAAAAAACATATAACTATGTTCTATTGTAACTAATGTTCCTAAAATATTTTCTTAGGCTCATACGAGGCATTGCTAAATCAATTGCTCTACACATTACTGATTGTAAAACAGACATCATTTGATTCATTGGACAAATTTTGCATAATTTGTCTTGATGATGACAGGTGGCAAACAAGAGTAGGAGATGTAAAAAAATCTTAAAATAAAGACAATAGTTTGGTGGAATCAATGCGAAAGTAGCCAACAACATCATCTCACAAATGAGATCATGGCAACTCACGACGCTTTCTTCTCAATGATTGATATCTATAAGCATACATCGCGCTTCGTAATGTGACGGAAGTGTAGAATGTTGGGACCACCCTAATTTTGCGTAAGGCATATAAAAGTGGAATTGCTTTTGAATTGATTCCTATTCGATCATCATGTGATTTCATATACGGAGCACCATACAATACTACAAGGATATTCTCTATAATTGATCTGACATACGCAAACGTACAAAGTTTTAATTGTATATGATTCTTGAAAGTTATAACTAAATCTTTTAATAAAACTGAGCATATTTGTTGCTCTATGGATAATGGTGTTAGTAGCTGGGTAGTTAAGGTTAGCTTAGCATCTAAGATTACACCCAAATTCTTCTAACCCTTTCACATTTTTTACTGGTTGATTTCCTAGAGTTACAGTTATCGATGGTGTGTCTCCAGTTTTCTACTGAAAGTGATCAAATTACATTTCTTGACATTAAGTTGTAGTAAGCTTTTTGTTACACCATTGTGTTATCAAATATGCGTATTTTGTTCAAGTAGGATAGCATTGTCAACAGTATTTTTGATTTCCATAAATAGTTTCATATCCCAGATTTGGCAAATAAAGTTTCATATCCGCATAAATAAGGATTTTAAGATGTTTAAGAATGAGTGATATATCGTTTATAAAACAATATGAATAGAAAGAGGTCCTATATGCGAGCCTTGGGGGAACTCCAGATGTTGATTGACTGGAAGCGACTGTTTCCTTCAAATCGTACTATTTGTTGGCGGTCAATAAATACAATTTAATCCATTTACGGAGTCCTAATCTCAATTCCCAATTTCTCAAGCTTGAAAATCATCACAGAAATATCGTGTCTAATAAATGTCATAAAAGTTCGTGTAAAGCGCCTCAACAAGACCACCTTTGTCCATAGTATCTGTCAATAAGTAACTTACAAATTCTAAAAGATTGGTAGTAGTCGAACGTCCTTTCAAAGAACTCAAAGCAGTGCATCTGTTAGTTATATGTTTTATTTGGTTGAACATCCTTTCTATTGATGATTGATTCAAAAAGTTTAGGAATACATGAAATAATCACATCTTGATAATTTCTAATATCAGATTTTTTTTCCTGATTTAAAAATGGGTATTAGAAAAGACTTCTTTCATTCTTTTGGAAAGCTACTAGTTTCTAAAGATAATTTGAATAGCCAAAATAAAGGTGTCGTAAATTCAAGCTTGCACAACTTTTTCAAAAACATAGGTGGAATTCCATCTGGTCCGGATCCTTTGAGGCATCCAAATTCTGAGCTGCCAAAATTGCATTAATTTGGTTTGCACCAACCAACACTGCTTAAATA
>NW_026943778.1:0-59553 GCF_024139115.2 Armigeres subalbatus | reverse complement strand
AATAAGGCAAAAATAGGACTGACCTTAAAAAAATGTTGCAACTGCGTCCTATTATTGTGGTTGTTTTTTTTTATTATGATAAAAACAAAACAACATAAGTTTAGCTCAATTGACGTAATATTAACGAATCTATCATTAACGAGCTACCTATTCGACTACTGCAATGTGGAAAAAGACCAACATGTAATCTTTAAAGAATTTTAGAAATCATTTTTGTTTTGACACGGTGCTTAACCTTTCCATAATAGGTCCATAATAGGACTTCCAGTAATAATTTTAATATAACAAGGTTAAAGAACTTTACTATTCCATTTATTTCCACTATATTTGTTGTGTTTTAAAAATTTCCATACATTTTTTGTTACACAGGTATTCGAATTTTGAACTGAAAACGGTTTTACCCGAAACGCACCCTCGGTCTAAAAATAATGTGTTCAAAATGTGTTGTGTGGTGAACTTTTAGTGTGAAGGTATTTCTACAACTCTGCCTAATGGTTCGTTGTTTGAATTCCACTAGTGACGGAGTTATAGCTATAGTTTCAGTAACTTAGACTAAATGATAACAAAATTCCAATCATTTAGTTTAAGTTACTGCAACTAGCGCTATAACTCCGTTATTAGTTGAATTTTAACAACGAACCATTAGGCAGAGTTGTAGAAAATCCTTCACACTAGAAGTCCACCATACAACACATTTTGAAATTCAGCTTCTGGAATAAGTTATTGAAAAACTACTAAATGATCGAACGCAAATTACTAAATGATCGATAACATCCTTGAGTTAAAGCTTTGGAAAAACAACATCGCGCAAAAGTTTTATCGGACATGAATTAAGGACGTCTGTGTTTAACATTTTTACCCATGAAGAATTTTCCAAACAATCATAAATCAATTTTATAAATTTTAATTAAAACTAATTGATCTCCTTTCTTAACCTTGTCAAAAAAATCTGGGAAACAATCAATTTCCTCATTTTTTTAAATCATCAAAACAATTTGATATAAAATAATTCTCTGGAAAATTCATAAAATTGTAATGTTTATTTCTTCCTAGAGCAACGCGTTTTTATAAGATGTTTTAATCAATAAACAAAACTGTTTCTTACAAAAATAATGTTTAATAGTAGTTTGAGGATAAAAATTATGCTTTGATCGATAGTCTCGATAGATCGATAGCATTGATTTATTATTTGTAACATTGAAAACATTTATAAAAAACCCGACTTAATCCACCTACAGTGAACGCAACCCTTCTTACACTTTTGAATGGTTGTGTGTGCCCAGTGCATTTTACAATTTCTATGCATATGACCTTCAATTGAGTATAAAATAACTGATATCATCATGCTTTTATCGATTTCAAAATAAAAAGGGATATTTCTGGAAATTTAACAATTTTTAAAAAATACAAAAAGACTGCAGATTTGATTTGCCGCCTTAAATGGCAATATTACAGCTTCTGTTTAAGCCCAAAAGAGTTCAAATCGGGTCATAGACGGCTGAGATATTGGTGTGTCAATTCTTCATTAGTAGTCTGAAAATATGTCTCATATTCGTATTTCACAGATAGCTCTGAAACCGAATTTCCAATTGCAGAAAAAAATTAATGGGTCCAATAACAAAAACATAGCTTTCGTTTAAAGATAAAATCGCACAAATCGGTCCAAGGACGACTGAGATCTTGATGGGACATATTTTACCAATGTGTGAAGTTGATACGTCTAATGCTTTATGTTCGTATTTCAGAGATATCTCCGGAACCCAATGTCTAATTGCAAAAACAAAATACAATGGGTTCAATGGCAAAGTCATAGCTTTCGTTTAAAGATAGAATCATGCAAATTGGTTTACAGACGGCTGAGATATTCATGTGACATTATTTTGTTAGTTTTCTGAAAATGCACTTCATGTTCGTATTTCTCACATATCTCTGGAACCAAATGTCCGATTGCAAAAAAAATTGAACTCGTACAATGACAAAGTCATAGCTTTCGTTTAGTGTTAAAATCGTGCAAATCGGTCCACGGACGGCTGAGATCTTGATGTGAGATTTTTGTAACGCACACACACACGCACACACGCACACACACACATACATACATGTGCTCAGTTCGTCGAGCTGAGTTGATTGGTATATACGACTTGGGTCTCCGAGCCTCGGATAAAAAGTCGGTTTTTCAAGCGATCTTTATACCCTTCTTAGGGTGTAAGAAGGGTAATTAGGGTGTAAGAAGGGTAAAAAGGGATATTTCTGGAAATTTAACAATTTTTAAAAAATACAAAAAGACTGCAGATTTGATTTGCCGCCTTAAATGGCAATATTGCAGCTTCTGTTTAAGCCCAAAAGAGTTCAAATCGGGTCATAGACGGCTGAGATATTGGTGTGACAATTCTTCATTAGTAGTCTGAAAATATGTCTCATATTCGTATTTCACAGATATCTCTGAAACCGAATTTCCGATTGCAGAAAAAAATTAATGAGTCCAATGACAAAAACATAGCTTTCGTTTAAAGATAAAATCGCACAAATCGGTCCAAGGACGACTGAGATCTTGATGGGACATATTTTACCAATGTGTGAAGTTGATACGTCTAATGCTTTATGTTCGTATTTCAGAGATATCTCCGGAACCCAATGTCTAATTGCAAAAACAAAATACAATGGTTTCAATGGCAAAGTCATAGCTTTCGTTTAAAGATAAAATCATGCAAATTAGTTTACAGACGGCTGAGATATTCATGTGACATTATTATGTTAGTTTTCTGAAAATGCACTTCATGTTCGTATTTCTCACATATCTCTGGAACCAAATGTCCGATTGCAAAAAAAATTGAACTCGTACAATGACAAAGTCATAGCTTTCGTTTAGTGTTAAAATCGTGCAAATCGGTTCACGGACGGCTGAGATCTTGATGTGAGATTTTTGTAACGCACACACATACGCACACACGCACACATGCACACACACACACATACATATATTTGATCAGCTCGTCGAGCTGAGTCGATTGGTATATACGACTTGGGTCTCGAGCCTCGGACAAAAGTCAGTTTTTCAAGCGATCTTTATACCCTTCTTAGGGTGTAAGAAGGGTAAAAGGGATATTTCTGAAAATTTAACAATTTTTAAAAAATACAAAAGGCTGCAGATTTGATTTGCCGCCTTAAATGGCAATATTACAGCTTCTGTTTAAGCCCGAAAGAGTTCAAATCGGGTCATAGACGGCTGAGATATTGGTGTGACAATTTTCATTAGTAGTCTGAAAATATGTCTCATATTCGTATTTCACAGATATCTCTGAAACCGAATTTCCGATTGCAGAAAAAAAATAATGAGTCCAATGACAAAAAACATAGCTTTCGTTTAAAGATAAAATCGCACTTTAAATCGGTCCAAGGACGATTGAGATCTTGTTAGGACATATTTTACCAATGTGTGAAGTTGATACGTCCTAATGCTTTATGTTCGTTATTTCAGAGATATCTCCGGAACCCAATGTCTAATTGCAAAAACAAAATACAATGGGTTCAATATGGCAAAGTCATAGCTTTCGTTTAAAGATAAAATCATGCAAATTGGTTTACAGACGGCTGAGATATTCATATGACATTATTATGTTAGTTTTCTGAAAATGCACTTCATGTTCGTATTTCTCACATATCTCTGGAGACCAAATGTCCGATTGCAAAAAAATTGAACTCGTACAATGACAAAGTCATTGCTTTCGTTCAGATGTTAAAATCAGCAAATCGGTCCACGGACGGCTGAGATCTTGATGTGAGATTTTTGTAACGCACACACATACGCACACACGCACACACGCACACACACACACATACATACATGTGCTCAGTTCGTCGAGCTGAGTTGATTGGTATATACGACTTGGGTCTCCGGGCCTCGGATAAAAAGTCGGTTTTTCAAGCGATCTTTATACCCTTCTTAGGGTGTAAGAAGGGTAAAAAGGGATATTTCTGAAAATTTAACAATTTTTAAAAAATACAAAAAGGCTGCAGATTTGATTTGCCGCCTTAAATGGCAATATTACAGCTTCTGTTTAAGCCCGAAAGAGTTCAAATCGGGTCATAGACGGCTGAGATATTGGTGTGACAATTTTTCATTAGTAGTCTGAAAATATGTCTCATATTCGTATTTCTGAGATATCTCTGAAACCGAATTTCCGATTGCAGAAAAAAAAATAACGAGTCCAATGACAAAAACATAGCTTTCGTTTAAAGATAAAATCGCACAAATCGGTCCAAGGACGATTGAGATCTTGTTGGGACATATTTTACCAATGTAGTGAAGTTGATACGTCTAATGCTTTATGTTCGTATTTCAGAGATATCTCGGAACCCAATGTCTAATTGCAAAAACAAAAATACAATGGGTTCAATGGCAAAGTCATAGCTTTCGTTTAAAAGATAAAATCATGCAAATTGGTTTACAGACGGCTGAGATATTCATGTGACATTATTATGTTAGTTTTCTGAAAATGCACTTCATGTTCGTATTTCTCACATATCTCTGGAACCAAATGTCCGATTGCAAAAAAATTGAGACTCGTACAATGACAAAGTCATAGCTTTCGTTTAGTGTTAAAATCGTGCAAATCGGTCCACGGACAGCTGAGATCTTGATGTGAGATTTTTGTAACGCACACACATACGCACACACGCACACACGCACACACACACACATACATACATGTGCTCAGTTCGTCGAGCTGAGTTGATTGGTATATACGACTTGGGTCTCCGGGCCTCGGATAAAAAGTCGGTTTTTCAAGCGATCTTTATACCCTTCTTAGGGTGTAAGAAGGGTAAAAAGACCGCACTGCTATGGGCAACTTTTGAAGTTTGGCCTATCTATGAGTGCTCCGAAGATGAAATATGTTTTAACTTTGATTGAGCATTGACCATTTATTTGGAACTTCCGATTGCTTACTTGAATGACGCCTATAAAATAAATTGTTTCACATAAATTTTCCATATTTTCACCTAATACCATTCAAAATCTACCATTTACAACCAGAAAAGTGCTTATTGAAGAAATAGAAACCATGAGTACATGTAAACAAATGGGTTCCAGAATTGCGACTTCCCAAAAAATAGTCATAATCTACTTTACGTTTCCAGTAAAAATGTCGAAAACAAGATATAGATTAAGACATTTTTTGTAACAGCTCTAAATCATAGACCCATTTTTTGCATGCGTTTTCAAACCTGTAGATTTGAGAGACATCGATAGGAGTTAAATGACGAACCATTGTTTCACACACTCTACTTAGATTATTTACACTAAACAAACATCGACCGTCAGAGAACCCGAAGTTGTGCACCCCCAGATATAGAAGAAAGTTGTTGTGACCCGCTTTACAGTGGTGAAATATAGGAAAAACCATTTTCAATCTTTCGTTTAGATAGATTTTATCGTGACAAAAAGTAGTTTAAAAAGATGAAGATAAAACAAACAGAAAATAGGTCTTGAAAGGTTTGGTGCTTTACATCGATAGAAAAACGGTCAAATATAGGTAGCGTCTTGATTCTAATTGGGGAGGCGGCTAGGGTGGCAGGCAGAACAAATACATTTCACTAGTTTTGTTGGTTTTTAGCATTCCTACTCGCGCACACGAACAATTACAAACCACATCATTCACTCTCGTCGATTTGAACACAAACTGGACTGTGGACACAGGGAGCCAGCAGCGAAGATAACATTTCAGTCTGTTAGATACTCGTTTTTTTGTCGATTTTGCGAAGCAATAACATCACCCTAACTTTCAATTACTCAGTGACTAAGTAAAATTGTATTTGTATTGCCTTTTTTCCCACGGAAATATGACTCAGTTTCCGGTAAAACTGGGACTACTCATAGCTATGAGTAGTTCCGTTTTTGGCGAAAACTGAGTAAAATATCCGCGAGAAGAAAAGGTACGGCAATACAATTTTACTCAGTCACTGAGTAGATGAAAGTAAGCGAGATGATTCCATTGCATCCGAGCAAGTTAATATTTTATTACTCTCAGTCGAATTATGATTCATCTCTCAGTCAATGATTCATCATATCTACTTCTTCGATCCAATTTTCGATACGTTATTCCACGCGTTGTACCGCTTGTTTAATACAGACTACACATTTCGAAAATTATGTCGAATAATCTTTGCAAAACTAAATACCGTGTTGTTATAATCTTCAAAGCTCTTAAAAATCTTTCGACTTGTTATCTTCGCGTCTGGCTTTTAGTATACTCAGTATAGAGATATCGTTCTAGGCAGAAGTTGTAGGAAAGAGTGCGTTATCACGTCTGCTTTATCGGAACTCTTGTTGAGCTTTCGGTAGGTATAGCTTTGGAATTAAGTGGGGGAGGACAGACAGGGAGGAATATATTTACCTTCACAATCGGGCCCTGCGTTGGGATGGGTGAGCCCGCTTGAGATCCCGAACCGGCCGAGCCGGACATGCGCGGCTTAAAGACGGCCATCGATTGTGAAACGCCGTCGGCCAGGATGAATTGCTCGCGCAACTCGATGTTGGTGCGTCCCTTGGCTGGTGCGGTTGCGTTTCGGTTTCGGTTTCGGCGGGGTTAGAGGTTATTGGGGAGTTTTGAGAGTTTCGTATGTCAGATTGGCGCACGTGCAGAGAGTCAGCAGCATCGGCATCGATCAGCACACGATCACGAGTGGTAGTTTTCATTTTTTTTATTTTGGTAGAAGCGAGGGAGTTAATTTAACCGATTGATGGTTTGTCATAGATTAAGAGATACAAGTTACAAAACAAAGATGGCGGTTTTTGGTTGTGTTCAGGTCAGGTTCAATTTTGTAGGAAGGGAGGCAGTCATACGGTCCAAGGTCGGTGTGGTGCGGGAGAGAAGTGTGGTAAATAGGAAAAAAGTAAAAGAAAAAAGAAAAGAAAATTTCGATATGGAATTGGTCAAAAAGGTGGTTAAAATAAAATAAAATTTAGATATTGTGATAAATGACCCGTCACCACAAATAACGTTCAGGAAGGATTTGGTTTACAGTGTCGAAAGTGGTCAAATAGAAGGTTTTGGGGAGGGATTTACACGGGAAACAGGGGTGAGATGTAAAGAAAAAAGAAATACATAACACAATGAATAAAAACAACTCAAAATCCAAACATATAACAATAAATAAAACCTTAAAACTAGGAATATACACATTTTAGAAAGACGACCGCTCATCGCAAGCTATTGAAAAGTTATGCAATTACGATGAACAATCCTCTTGGGATTGAGTTAGCAATTAATATTACTTAAAAACTAGGTCAAAAAAAGGACAGCAAACTACAAACTAAATTATGTAAATGCAATTGTAGGTGTGGTAAACTGGCGTGTACATGTTTCTTCGAAGGCGGATTGTAATGAAGGGTGCGCTGCTGTTGTTTGACAATCGAATGAAATGCAGTGTTTGACCGCGGACAACAGTTCTGTCCGTTTTGTTTGAGCTGATCATGGAATATGTATGCAATTGGGGCGATCCATTTTGAATTACAATCATGAGTATTTTATCGTTTGCGTATTCGAATTTTCCGAGTCTACTCAAAAACGCTCCAATCTTCTTCCAATTTGGTATCCGACTATTGTAGTGCGTACAGAACAATGATGAGTGTAACTCAAACAGTGATGAAGGGGAAATATACGGTAACTGATTCTAAACACATATAGAAACGAAGCGCACACGGTATTTGATTTACATTGTACGGATTGTCCTACAAACTACTTAACAAAACAAACGATAAAAAGTGATGCCAACTTATAATGCGAATTAAAAACCAAAAAGCTACTAAAGTTGAATTAAGCGAATTAGGTTGTACCCAAACCGTACACATATTTGATTGTTAGTTCAGTTTTAAGTGCTATTAGAAAGACTTTATATTTTGTTTTAAGAAATGGGTTGGTCTTTCCAATTAAGGAATGTAATATTTTGCTATCTTGAACTATTTGAAAATTTAAAGTAAGGTTTTTTTCGGACAAGCTTATAAGACATGTATAATATTATTGTTGAATAAAGAGGTGAGCCAGCCCAGGGCTGAAAACCTCTAAAAAAAAGACAAAAAAATATGGTTGAACGTGATAAATGATGAGTTCTCACTATACAAAAAGTAGACGAGAAGCGTTGCTAAATCTTCTCTATATAATAAAAAAATGAGTTGAGATTTCCTTCTTGACAATTTAACTCGCGAACGGGGTGACCGATATGCAAGGTTTTTTCCCTAATCGATTCGTTTTGAGATCCACAAGGTTTGTATATACAAAAAGTTGGCGAATTTAACGGGGAAATATAAAAAAATCATTAGAATACAGTTTTGGGTCAGCTGCTGAGGAAAACAAAACAGTTCATTGTGACATTTGCAACACCCGTGCAAAGCTGGGTCTCTTTTGCTAGTCATCAAATACATTTACGTCTCTAAAGTCAAGAACCCCCCCAGAGAATTCCGATGACGCCATCAATCACAAAGTTTTACGAAATTTTGGTTGATTGGTTGTTCAAAACGATTTGAAACGCGGACGAGCAAGCCTTGAAACGGCTAATTGATTCCAAAATTCAGGATTTTTGAGACGTCTACAACTATCTAAACGATATTTGATGAACGGAAATTTGATGAGTAAATTGCAATTAATCTATGTACAATTATCAACTCGTAAGCCATTGTATAAGCTACAGGGCACCAGAATTAAAGACAAGCATCACAGAATCCAAAACTAAATTTACTCACGTTTTCAAGGGCACACCAATACGGAGGCAGTGGACAACTTTTGCGTTTATTATTTCTGCTTTGCTGCGTCGCAGCATGCGTTGAATAATAAAAATGACAGTTGTGCGATGCTTCCATATTGAGTGGTGTGCCCTTGAAAACGCGAGTGAATTTTGTTTTGGATTCCGAGATGCTTGTCCTTAAGCGATTTGGATAGGAAGAGTGGGTCTGCTAAGCTCCTATAGGGGAACATTTCGTGGGAAATTCTGGAAGCAAATTCTCTGTCCAACCCGTGGATTTCGCAATAAAGTCATCAATTATGAAATCATATGTACCATACTACTTCATGTATGTAGGATCAAAAGAGGTGAGATGGTTCCATTATAAGTTGCAAAAGTCTTGTCTTAAACCACGTGGATTTACCGAACTTGCCGATTTTGTATTGGTTCTAAATCTTGGATTGGTTCTGAATCTTGATTGCTTCTGAAACGAGCGGACGTGTTTTCGATTGCACTCTCCGTAAGTCAAGTTCATTGAATCCGGTGGTTTATTTTTCATCCGTCCGTGCCACGTCAAGCGCTTTGAGTGTTCTGTGATGAGGCGAGAAAACCCCTCTCGAATAAATTATTCGCGCTTCCCGGTAAATCCTTCTTTCCAAAAGATTCACGGCTCTTGCCGGCTGAAGAAACAAGATGTTGAGCAAATTCAACGCCCCCGCGGTGAACAATGTGCGTTCGTAAAGATTAAAGACCTGACAATCGCACAAAACTCGTGAACGAACACGACGAGGAACATGAAGTGGATATTGGGAAGAATAAGCACATGCTTCGAATCACCATGGAAGACGAAAGTGTGAAAGTGCACGATTTGCCGGAACACGTTACCGAAAAGAAGATTTTTCATTGACGTGGTGGTTTTGAGTACGCTGGAATTCCACATTCAACTCGGAATACAGTCGGCCCGTATGATAATACAGAAAAAACATCGATTCGTGAATCACGATCGATGGTTAGCAAGTGTACATTGTCTACAAGGACAAATTGTCTCCTGCAAACAACACTGCAAAGAGCAGACACACACTGGCATTTAATGTGTCCAGAACAAAAAGCAGTGCTGGTCCAAAAAATATACGCGAACTGCAAACTGGGCTACGACAGCTACTGAAGAGTCGTGAGTGAGACCCTCAAGCATCAAAGTGGTCGTTCAGCGTTCTGTCGCTCCACCATCAACATCGCTTGAGGCCTTCTCCAAGCTACCACAGCCGACGAGTAAAACCGTCAAACCGGCAAACACAAATGCAATCACAGAGCCGAACTTTTGACAACGATACGGACGTGGACGAGAAGTGGCAGAAGCCGAGGTCGCCGGTAAGAAGCCACGATGTGACGACGGTGACAACAAGCAGATTTTTGTGGACTTTATTTTTTCATAAATCTCACGTCATACAACATCGCTTTGATGAACATCTGAGCCATCACGAATCCCACGAAACTCAACGCGCTCCTAACCTCCATTAAAAGCCAAAGCCTTGCTTGATATCATGTGTCTACAAGAACGAACAGCTTTCCTTGCCTGGCTTTGTCGTTTTCGCGAATGTAGACCACACGAGGAGAGGCACAGCTGTTGCAGTAGAGGAGCACACGTGGAGAAGACTCTGGACAGAGGGCTGATCACGCTGCGAGTACACGAGTCGAGTATGTCCAGCTGCAATGTTTTTGCTCTCTCTGGCACTGCGCAGCGAGCGGTCAGAGAAGATTTTAACAATCGCAAGCTGGCCCTGCGGTAAGACGCGCGGCTACAAAGCAAGACCATGCTGAGGGTGGGTGGGTTCGATTCCCGGTGCCGGTCTAGGCAATTTTCGGATTGGAAATTGTCTCGACTTCCCTGGGCATAAAAGTTAGCCTCATGATATAAGAATGCAAAAATGGTAACCTGGTTTAGAAACCTCGGAGCTAATAACTGTGGAAGTGCTTAATGAACACTAAACTACGAGGCGGCTCTGTCCCAGTGTCGGGATGTAATGCCAAGTAGAAGAAGAAGCAGGCGATTTCAATTGCGTACTGTGCGCATGCAACTCGTTGAACCTGAATACAAGTTCGTCCTTCAAAACAGCCGTCCAAACGCTGCAGCTGCATGATGCGTAGAAAAATCTGTGTCCACGTGCTCCCGGTTCTACGTAAGTCAGTCGGAACACGCAATCTCGACTCAATTGTGTGTACTTACGAGCCGGTATACGAAAAATCTTGCCGTCCGCCTACAGTCTACACGCATGTCTGTTGCTGCACATACTACAAAGCGCTGGATTCGGCAGCGCAGAAACTATGAGCCATTGATGCTAAGCACAATATCAAAACATTTTTCAAGTGAAAATCTCGAGTCATTTTCGAGAAATTTTACGATGCGCACCAGCGTCTCTATGCTCAACTACGGATAGCGTACAACGGATACTATCAAGATCCTGACATTTTGATCACCATCACCAATCGTCTGAATTGTAAAATACTGCAAAGGCATTTCCTACACGTTCATGCGTATAAACGAAACGCACCTGACGAGAGAACTCGTGACGATTTACCAGCTGGGAAAAAGAGGGCAAAAAAACAACAACCTTTAAGCAGCTGCAAACGGCTGAAAACGAGATTGCTGACGAGTCGCATGCAATAGAATCTGTTTATCTTTTTTCTCGAGTCTCTACTCGGAAGAAACGGCAGATAACAACGAAGACGGGTTTGTTTGTGAGACCACCGTACGATCCTCTGAATGAAGTATACACGGAGGAGATCATGACCGCAGAGATTTTGTCTGCTATTAGATCGTGCACACCGAAACGATCCCCCAGAGCCTACGGTATCCCACGAGAGTTTTACCTTCGCATATATAACGTCCGCCATTGTGAGTTAGACCTGTTTCCTAACGAAGCGCTCGCCGGAAATCTCCCACATGTCTTCCTGGAGGGCATCATCGGGTTGAGGGTGAGTAAAAACAGCCCGAGCCGATGTCGCTGCTCAACAACAATGAACAGCGGGACACCAGGACTACTTTCTCGAAATTAAATACCTTAATCAAAAAAGTATTTGATAAGCGTCATCAACGCTTCCTTCCTCTTCCTAGTTAAAGTGAAGATAGGCGTGGCCAGGAGAAGTAATCCTCATGCTTTTGTTATTTTTCTCTAAGACTGGAATCGAGGACCACTCCCCTTCTTGATTTCTGATAGCATTCTAGATAAAGATCTCAAAGGTAAAACATGAGTATCAATAGTTTTCAATCTACGAATTACATCGTAACAATGCTAATGCTATCGATCAGAGTTTTGAAGAACAAGGCCGATTCATGGAAGGACGGCAGTATGAAAACTACATCAATTATTGCCCGTTGCATCAATTTTTAGACTCAGGCGCAACTTCGTCTTACTTCGAATTTTTAGCGTGCACACCAATACATTCAAACTATCTTCGTAATTGTTTTTTGTTGTTGTTATTTATCAAACACACATGCTTTTGTTTACTCAAATAAACAATAAACAGTGTCAATTCATTTGTATGTGTGACACGGGAAAAATATTCACGCTAATAATTTTCGCGCAGGAGTCTAATAAGGCGGAATCTGCGCAATATATTCTATATATCTTCATATTGTTTTGTTCATTCTTTTATTATGTATCCGTAGGTCATTACGGAGCCATAATATGTCAAGTAACTCTTTCATTATTATTGGATAGGAAATGTTTGTTCAGTGTAAACTTGTTAGTAACCATACAAATACTACAAATGCAGACAAAATAACAAAATCCCAACACCAAACACATTAGATTCTACATAATGAAATTATTCGAAATCTTAAAAAAAATGTATAAGTGAACACATAAACCTTAATAAAAGAAAACGGAACTCCAATAAAAAGATATTTTAGTTACTAGATAAAGATTGTCGCTGTCGTCGCTGTCCGGAACATCTTTTGCTGGCGAAGATAGGGGAGCTAAATGTCAAAGAAGGGAAATCCATACGATTTGACAGGTATGTACCACACATGTTTTGGACAGCAGAACAAAGGGAACCGAAGCGACAATCTTTATCTAGTAACTAAAATATCTTTTCTCCAATAGGACAGAAAATGAGAATAAGAAAAGTCACACAATCATTTCAAACAGCAATAAATCTTCCTTTATTGAAAAAGGTATTTTTTTCTATGGTTGATAACAGCATTATAGATGGCGAAAAATCGCAATTTTTGCACCTTTTTCGGGTGGACACTTTTATCTAATTGTATAATATAGATATCTACTTAATATAAAACAAATAGGGACAAAGTTAGGACATCACAATAATCATTGCACAGTACGAAAAACACTATCAAACTGGGTGCGCTCAAATTGGACGAAGATGTGGCGCGAACGATTTGAGCAGAGCAGAACTATTATTTGCTCTTTTCGTTCAGAAGAATGTAACGCGGCCCACTGCCATTGTTTCTGCTGCCGCTTCCGGCAACGGCGTACAGGTTTTGCAGTTGAAACTTTCCCTTCTTTTGCCAAAGCAACAGCTGTTTAAAATTAGGCTCGGGTTTCTTACACAGTGGGCAGCACGCCTCGTGCTGGCGCGGATCGTTCGGATTGGGAAGCGGTAGCACTAGCGCAACTACCGAAGCAAAATAGCATCAAAATAGCGCGCAAAAAGGAACGGCACCGCGCGGGCAGAACAAAAAAAAAATGCCCAAAAGGAGATTTTAAAATAGAACGAAAAATCGATAAGAAGCGATAATCGGAACGAAATAGGGGGAAGGGGTGAACGAAATACGAAATCAAGTGAAAATGTGTGAAATTTCGAGTGTGTTCATACGATTCAGATGAAGGTTCGTTCAGTGGAATCCGATCAACGATTGTTTTACGGGGGTTTGATATTTCGTACCGATCAGTTAAGACATATTAGTATGTGGGTTTGGTTAAAGAAGAAAAGAAAGAAAAAGAAGGAATGTTGATTAGTATACAGATCGTTCGCCGGAAGCACTTGCGATTAGGACTTTTTTTCTTGTTTTGTTTCCAAGGCACGATTAATCACAATTTTACGAGCGTATCAGCCACAAACACGTCCTGTTGTTTTGTGATTGTATTAGCGCAGACAAGCAGAAGTAGCGATAGGCAAATTTACAACGATTCTAAATCTAACAAAATTGAATATTCAATATTTTTATGTAAGAATTACCCAAATGTTACGTCTGCTTGTCCGTAATTATTATGCAACATGATTTGATCGCGATCAGCTTGCGTGTGAGGGTGTGTCATTGTTTCGTTTATTAGGGGCATGAAAATAAGCAAAGTTATTTGTATGAAAGCCATTCTCAATGACTTAGTATGAACCCTTTTTTTCTTGCTTTAAACAAAGGGAATATTGTTAATAAACAGAATATCCGCGGGAATTTTGATTTTTAATTCTCGAAACCAAGGATTAATATTGGATTTTTCAAATTTCCAATGTTATATAACCATATCCTCTTCCTGTTCTGGCATTGCGGTGTGTGAATATTAATATCGTTAAGAGTATAAATATTGGCATCTCTTCTAATTTAGTTTCAACATGGATGATAATTGTAACTAAATACCCTATTTTTTTAACTAGGAGTAACATTGTGTATACTCAGTTAACTATAATATTATACTAGATTGATCTAATTGATAATAAGTGAACAAGAGAAATGAAAATGGAGTACGTACCTCGACAAGGATCGTTCTTGACCAGGAATTCGTCAAGTGCTACCCATCCTCCTCCGACGCGAACCATCACAGTACTTCGTAGAATACGCACAAGACGCAGCTTCTGGGAATCTCCAAACTATATCCGAAAAAGACGGTTATTAAATTGTTCACTCCGCTAAAATTAATCCTCAACTTACCCGATATTTGCCCTCTCCAACCTGGAACACTCGGAACTTCTGCCGACACGTACACAGCATCACCAACCGTTTGACCTCGTCGTGGATCTTGTCTGCGTCGGTTTTCGGCTTGCGGTCCTGCCAGTCCGGTCGAAGCGCCGCGATGAACTCCTGCCAGTCGATCAGTCCTTCTCCGTTGCGATCGAAAAGATCGGCCACGGCGTTCATCTCCAGCTTCGAGGTGTCGAACTCTGCGAAGAAAAAAATGACCGTTGGTTCATGATTTCTGTATTTTATCCATGGAAAAAGTCGCCAGAACTCACTCGTTCCGATTATTCCATCGATGAAGACCTCCCGCGGGATCAGTCCGTTGTTGTCCTTGTCCATCTTGCGGAACAGATCCGTCAGGCGGGACTTTTTGTGGTTCATGAACTTGAGGAAACGCTTGCGCCACTCCTCCCAGCTGAACTGCCGGACGCGTTCCAGGTCCTGGAGGTACAGGAGGTGATCGTGCAGGCGGCGTTGGCGTTCCCACGCCAGCATCCATACGTAGCGCCACTTGTCCCACAGGAGCTTGGCCCGTGGGGATCGTAGCTCCGTTTCGGGTTGATTGCTACAGATTGGGGATACGATAGCAAGTTAGACAGAACGAGTTGGTGGACTGAAGATGAGTGAAGAGGCGAATGGAAATGGAATGAGAAAAGAAGTGTCTCAAGAAAAACAAACCTATTTGTACTAGGGGTTCCGATCGAATAAACTGTTCTACCTACCGAAACCTTTTCAAACTACAAAAACACGAAACCATACAAACCATAACCGTCTGGGGAATTCTATAACAATCAACAGGGATGTGTGTATCTCTGGTTTATCTTTCCCTTTACATGTTACTGTTAACCTACTCGAACGTAGAGTCGAAACAACTCTATGTTCAAAGAACTGAACGGCTAAATATTTTAGAGATGAATGTTAAATTTATGTTGCTCAAATTTTTGAAAAGCGAATATTTTTAGAAACCTTTATATTTATTGAAACCTTAGTTGAAACATATTCTTCTATTTCGATAATGGAGGATTCTTTAGATAATCTACATTTTCGAATATTATTTATACGTTTGCTATTTTCATCTATTTATCATACTAGATATTCTATTAGTATACTCATACACCAAGTCTTAGCCTGCAGTTTGTACAAACCTTCTGGGTTCTAGCTCCCACCACTACTAACCAACAAAAAATAATGATAACAGAATGGGTAACGTAATGTACACAGTGATGAGATAATTTTGCAACAACTACTGAAAACAAATCCAAATCATGATCCAATGATGAGAGCGAGAGAACATTAACAAATGACAACATGAATGAACATGATGAAACATGGCTATACGTGTTAGTAGAGAAGCGGGCAGTCTCTCAACCGCGCCACTTCTTCGTGCGGCCGATCGGGCGTTCCGGTCGACCGTGCGGAATATACCTTGGCGAGAATCGTGGACCATAGTGCGGCAGGCGATCCCGTTCCGGCGTCTGGGTTTCGCGTCCTGGGCTCACACGACTGGCGGTGTTCAGAATGGCAATGTACATAACACACGCAACAACAATAATAAATACAATTCGCAGAATAAATTTTGTTTCCATGGTTGATTATCCGATTGTTTGTCAACAACAAAAAAATACACAACACAATAACACCAACAAACGCATACATAGAAGGTAGAGAAAGAGAAAGAATGATAGATAACAACATGCATTGGAGAGGAACAACCGCAATGATCGCTGCTTATTCCATTAGATTACGTTTATCGTTTATTTGTACCTATTTAAAAAAATCCAAATCTAGCCACATTTTTTCTAAAAAACGTAATCAAACGAAACATGAAACATTCAAATGAGATACACACCTTGTACGACGTGAATTAAGCCCTTGATCGCGTGATCCTTTGAAACTATTGTTGAAATGATGACAAAACAAATGAAAGAAATGAACACACAAAGACACACATAACATAACAATTGGAAAATTGAAAAGATTGCATAGGTAAATAAAGAATAAAATCATTTTTGGTTAGTACAAACAAAAACATTCAAACAATAAGATTTTTATGAAATAAATCATTAACTGAAACGAAAATCATTAAATTATTAAAAACAAACCTTTGCTTTCGTCCTAATGTGCCGTAGTCTGGCGAATGTTCGCGCAAATCTGGTTGTGATCCTCTACTGTGAATTGGTAGTGGGTGGTGATTGGTGTACAGAAAACACACGCACACATAAACGTAACAAATTTGTTCGATAGCAGGTGTGGTAGAACGAATTGAACAGAAAATGAAATCACAAGAAAAACGTGAACAAAGAAGAAAACAAATTGTTAATCATGCGCTAATATTCAGAAATATAAGAAATGGCTAAAAACTGTTAACAACAGTGCAAAACAAATTGAAAGAAATGGGTTCAACTCGAGAGGCTACTTACACTGGTGTCTTGAGAACACCACGGGACGGTTTTCGCGTTTCTTTCAACCCTGGTGGCGGTTGGCGCGGTTTGCAGGCACGATCCACCTCACTCTGGCGGCGGGCAGTGTTCTCCATAAACTCCTTATGATCGGCAATCAGCGCTTCCAACGGTGGAATCTCATCCGGCAGTGCTTCTTGTTCAAGGTCTAGAATAAAAATTTCCAATGAATTCGAAGTTCTAAACATTGCCCGCCCACTTTTTGACATCTCGAACTTACTCAACAGCGTAGCTTCCAAGCCGGCTAGCCAAGCCAACAGTTCTTCAATCGATTCGTCCAGATCCTTCAACGACTTCAAATGGGACTCCAATTTGCTCTGGCGACTCAACGCCCATTGGGAAATTTCGTCCCACCGGGACTGGATGATCGAGATCCAGTTCTTAATAATCGGAACGGCGTCCGGATGAGCTTTACCCAGGATAGAGTTGGCCAGTCCGAGGGTTTCTTCCTTGTCGAACTCCTTCTCGCGTAGCTCCTTCATGAAACGGGCGTGCTCTTCCAGCAAATCGTTGGCCTGGGATTCATCGTCCGGAGCAGCGGCGGCGAAACGCAATTTCTGTTCGGCCTCGGACAACCATTCCAGCAGCATATGAACAGATTTGTGCAGGCGTTCCGCCTCCTTCAACGCCACTTCCAAACGGGACTTGCGACGGCTGCTCAGTTCTTGAACATCTTCCCACAGTTTCTGCAACTCCCTCAGATTCTTTCCAGTTTCACGTGTTTCGTCGGATTTCTCTAGATCCTTTCCGGTCTTCATGACGCTTTGCATTTGTGCGGAACGTTTGTCCAGGTCCGATTCGAGCTGCTTGTGGTGGTCGACAAGTGCCGTCACCGTGTCCAAGTCACCGTGCAGTGGACCATCTTCGGCAAGTCTGACTTTTGCTTTACGCAACCATTCGAGTAGTGCCTGTAGAGCGTCGGCAAATTGTCCAGACAGCAGCAAAGCCTCCTCAAATTTGCGTTGACGTTCGACGCTCTTATGACATACACGTTTCCACGAATCCTTAAGTTCATTAATCATCCTCAACAGCACTGGTTCGTCGGATTTCGGAGCACGATCCATCAATCCCTTGCCATTACGCATTGTGCTATCATAGAAGCTTTCCTTCGACTGCAGGTGACGTTGAATATCCCGCAGTTTCTCCAAGTGCTTCTTGATCTTGACTGCATCGTTGGTGGTCTCTTCTGCAAGCGTGTCCAACGTAGTCTCAGTTTCTTTCAACCACGAGGTCAGCTGCAGCCAAGCATCGTGGAATTCGCGTGCCTCTTTGTAACCATGGTCTAAGGCCCGAGTTCGTTCAGCAGCCTTTGCGACTACACGTTCCCAACGATGCTGCACCGAAACCAACAGATTCTTAATCAAGATAACGTCCTGCTTCTGACTGAAATATTTCAAATGGGTTCCCTTCTTGTCCAGCAAAAGCATCGATTCTCGATGGATGGAAACGTCCTTCTGAAGGATTTTGTGCTCTTCCATCTGTTGCTGAATTGTTTCGAGCACACGGGAAACCGCAGGTGCTGAAGAAAGTTGTTTTTCTGCTTGAGTAAGCCATTCAACGAACGCTTGTAGGGCGTCGTGGAACTCCGTAGCTTCCTTCAGAGCGATTTCCAGCTTGATCTTCTTATCTGATGCTCTGGAAACAACAGCGTCCCAGCGCTGCTTCAACGTTCTAAGTGTGTGCTGCAGATTGCTAGCCGAAACCTGCATCTGCGTTTGTCTACGTACATATTCTTGTCCTTGTGCGATTAACGTCTCTACCTTCGGTCTGTTCTCTTCGAGTTCGTTGTAGACCTCCATAAACCGTTCAAGTTGTTCGGAAGCAGTTTCCGGTAATCCACCAACAGGTTTGCTTGCTCCGATGATTGCGTCAACATCGCCTAACCATCCAAGAAGATCTTGGATTTCAGCGGTGAAGCCTTGAGCATCACGCAGAGATTCTTCCAACTCGTGTTGACGGTCAGCTGCCTTTTGTAGTAGATCTCTCCATTGCTTGTTCAACTGTTGCAGTTTGTCCTGAGTGGTTGATGCCTCCAACGAACCTCGATCGTTCTCGATCAGCTTCCTGCCAGCATCGTTCAACGTGTCCACCGAGCTCTGATGAGCGTGGATATCGTTGGCCAAGACTTTCAGTTTAGCCAACTCAACCTCCAAAAGCTGTGGATCTCCAGGAATGGGCTTCAGCTCGTCTAAATTGGCATCGGTCTTGTTGATCCAGACCAACAACTCGTTCAGAGCATGCTGGAACTGGCCAAGATGGAGCAGTGCATGCTCCAGTTGCTTCTGACGTTCAACCATACCTCGGAGTAGATTCTCCCAGCGGCGGTTCACGGAGTTCAGCGGCTCGCGAATGGCACTCGCCTGTTCGGCTGAAGTACGTTCGGTCAGTTCAACCGCTTGCCTGTAGAATTGAAGGCTGTGTTATTCGAGATCTTGAGCTGTAAAGTTTGTTATTATGAATTATATACACATACGCTGGAAGACATTTTTAATGAAGATATTACAAATGTAAGTGAAAGATGTAGACATCATCATTTATTGCCAATATGAAAAAAATGCTTGTTGCACGAGTAAGCACAAATTTTCATATGAAAATCGCTCAACTTAACCATAGTTGATTCACATAGTCAGTTTTTACGCCTAGATCTTGACTTTTTTAGAAGATCATATCCAATAAACGTAATTTTTTGCCAAGATTCAGTATTAAAGTACACATAACTTCAGCAGAACTCAAAATGTTCACGAATTTCGTCAAGAATGTAAATTTTTCTCAAGTATTGAGCGATCTTCCATTTCCAACCAAATCATAAAAGCAACAACATCCAGAATTAATTTTCTTGCCTGTTCAATGCTCTGTTTTCCATTTGTCATTCATAATAAGGTAGCGTGAAACGGAATAAAACACCATTATATAATCTAGATCATCCGTCACCGGAATTGGATATTATACAAAACCTTAAACTAGAAACAAACGACTTCACTCACCTGTTCAGCGCCTCAACTTCAACCATGTGCGGATCGACGTCATCCTTGAAGTGCTTCAACTGTTCGATCTGCTTCTTGACGGCTTCGATGTCGGAGCCGAGCGGGCCCAACTTCTGGAAGCGGTCCTCCGCCTTGGCCAGGAAGTTCAACAGATTCTGCAACGTCTCGTGGAACTCCATTGCCTTCTCCATGGCGTCGATCAGGTTCTCTTCGCGCTTGGCGTACAGAGCGGTGATGTTATCCCAGGCGTGGTCCAAATCTTCGATGTGCTTCTTCACTTCGGGCTTGTCCGGTTCGCCGCAGAGCGACATCAAGTTGCTTCCAGTTCGGCGCACTTGTTCCACTTCCGGTTTGGTTTGGTCGATTTCCTGGCGAATTTCTTGGAGGGCAACCTGTTGTTTCTTGATGGCCTGTGGTTGTGCCGCCGGAGGTTCCTGCGTCTGGAGAGCATCTTGCAGTTCCTTCAATGTCTCCATTACAGCTTGCATCTCCTTCCAGAACTTATCTGCTACGGAAAGTGTATTATCCAGGGCAGATCCACGCTTGGAAGTAGTTTTCTGCAGTTCATTCCACAAATTGTTCAGTTTCTCCAACTTTTTCTTGATGTCGCGTACAGCTGGGTCAGACGGGTTGGTAGCCTTAGAAATGACATCCGTGGCGGCACGTTTGACAGCAGCGAAGGCTTCTCCTCGTTTATCAATGTCCTCAACAAGTGCTGCATTCTCCTCGATTTGATCACGGATCTTTGGTGGATGGGCGGAAATTGGATCGGCCTGGTTGGCCTGCTCGGCAGTGTTCTGTAGGGCACGTAACATACCTTCCAACTTATCCGAAAACTGACTAGATTCTTGCAGAGCTTGCTCCAAGGCATTTTGGCGTTCACGAAGTTCCGTGCGTAAGGCAGCGTAACGGGCATTGTCCGATTCAAGAATTTCACTAATCTTAGCTGAATCGTCATCGGCAACTAAGGCCATCAACGCTTCTCCGGTCTTGTTCAGTTTATCCAAAAGAGGTTTGTGCTCGGAGATGGATTGCGTCAATCGCTCGTTCTTGTCTTGTTGGATGGCAATCTGATCAGCTCGAAGTGCCGGCATGGCCAACATGGAAATTTGATGTTCCATGTCGTTCAACCAAGTGACCAAGCCAGTGTGTGAATCGGCAAAGTGTTCCGACAGTGGGAGAGCTTGCTCCAGTATGGCCAAGCGATTCGAGCAGAGTCCAGCTACAGTTTCTACAACTTCCTTTAGATCTTCCAATTTCTCACGCAAGGCAATGGTATTTTCGTTGGGCTGCGATTCTCGGAGTACCTTCTTTGCAGACGAAGTAACATCACGAACACGTCCTTTCTGGCTGGAGATGTCGTCGTTGATTGAGCGATGTTCTTGCAACTGTGCTCGAACCAGCTTAGGTGTCATTGCTGGTGGTTCAGCATCGCGCAGTGTGGCATCCATATCTCGGAACCATTCCAGCAGTTCGTCGATATCGGCAGTAACTTCATTGCTGCGTTGTTTGCTAAGGTGCAGACGTTCGGCCTTGCGTTGAATTTGTTCAACAATCGCTTCGAAGCGACGGTTGTCGCGAGTGACGATTCCTTCGATCGTAGAAGCTCCTTCTCCTGGAGAAATCTGGCACAACTGAGGACCCACCGAGTTGACTGTTTCAAGTACCGGTCTCATTTCGCTCAAATCTGATTCAAGGCGCACGATGTCGATTTCGTTGGAATCTCCGGTAGCCAGTTTCGACTCAGCAGCTTGCATCCAATCTACCAAACGGATATGCGATTGGTGGAACTGTTGTACTAACGGCAGGGCATCCTTAGCATGTTTCAAAAGATCGCCGCCCTTTGTTGTAAGTTCTCCATAACGACGCTGTAGTGAGTCAAGCTTATCCTTCAACTGTAGTGCTTCGTCCGAGGAAATGTGCTTCATCAGTTCCGATCCGGCTTCAACTGTAGATTCCACATTGGGTGATCGGCTGGCAATGTCTTCGTTCAGCTCTACCAACACCTCCATCTGCTCTAGCAATTTCTCAGTATGCACCGGAATGACACGGAACCTCTGTAGACGATTTTCCATATTCTCCATCCACGAGACTAGGTCTTGATAGGTTAGCACCAAATGACGCAGACCTTGACGTGATTCATTCAACACATGTCCAATATTCTCGCTAGCGTGTACCAAATCCGTGTACCTGTCGGTAGTATGCTTCACTTTCTCGCTCAACACAACTCCTTCGTCGTCACCAACCAGTTCCATGAGCTGTCCAGCAATATCAGCCAGCTCGCTGAAGTCAGGCTGTTTGGACAGAATTTCGTCATGCAATCGTTCGTGTTCGTGAATACGCTGCTGAATCTTTTCTTCGTCAGTAGGCACCAACTCCATTGCTTTCACTGCACGCTCTGCACCATCCAGCCATTTCGTCAGTGGAATCAGTTGATCTTGGAACTGTTTAGCGACATGCATAGCTTGCTCTAGATCTAGAGTACGAGTCTGAGCAGCATCCGTCAGGGCGTCGAAGCGTCCCATCAGTTCCTTCAGTTGGCGTTCAATAGCGGCCTTCTCAGAGGCATCACAACCAGCTGCGACCTCTTGCCCAAGTTGGAACAGCGAAGACATAGAGTTTTGGCGATCCATCAGCAACTTCGTGAGGAACTTCTGTTCTTGCAATTGAGCCTTCACAACCTTGTAATCGGCACTTGGTGGTTTCTGGTTGGCAACCATTTCTTCGGTATCCTTCAGCCATTGAGAAAGGCCATCCAATGCCTCCTGGAATTTTCCAGACTGCAACAGTCCAACATCCAACCGGCGATCACGCTCATTCATCTTCTCTTTAAGATCATTCCATTTCTCGTTGATTCTCTCAAGATCTTTCTCCAGTACTCCAGTTGGAACACCACCTTGAGCAGATCGGATCAAATCTTGACCACTGCGATTAACTTCATCGATGTTCTGAATCAATGGCTCAACATGACGTTGCTTGAAGCGGCGGAAATCATCTTGCTGGTTACGAATCTGTTCCAATTCCGAGCTAACCGGCTTCAGCTTCTTCACTTGGTCGGCTACATCAGTCAAATCATCCAACGTACGCTGGTGTAGATCGTAGAACTTCTGCAGTGCCTTCAAGGCCTTTTGCAAAGCATCATCATGGTCGCGTGCTCGATTTTCCAACTTGCCAAGCTGTCGTCTCAGCGTACCGATCTGATCTCGTGTACCAACCGTATCCGGAGCGAATCCTGAATCAACCAACTGTTCTGCAGCGTGTTCAATGCTAACGACATGGCTTGCGGTACGATCAATCTTGCTCAGAATACCTGCTACCTCATCAAGTTGATTCATCACGGTCTTAATTTCCCGAGCAGGTGGACTCAACGAATCAATTTGACTCTCCAAATCATTGAGATCAAGTCCCAAAGCCTTAACCGCATCGTTGAACTGCGACACTGCCGTGGCGGCTGATTGGAGCTCACCACAACGATCATCCAAGCGACCGTGAAGATCTTCAATACGATCGGCAATTCCATCAACATCGTTCTTCAAGTGATCGGCATCACCGCCAGCAGCACGGGCTTCAACAGCAATATCTCCGGCCAGTTTGCGAACAGATTGCAACGGTTTACGCAGAGCGGAGGCATCTTCTTTGATAGTCTTGACACGATCCAACAATTTTGGATCCTTGGCGGCACCCCCCAAAGCATCATGCGCTGCCAGACGATCTTCGCAGCGACCAACAGCATGTTCTAAATCTCGCAATTCTTCGTTGAAATCGCCAAGACGTTTGGCACATGTATCGAGGGTTTGAGCCCGAGCAATGAGATCGTTGTTCAAACGTTCCCACCGGTCCTTCATATCCTGCAGTTCAGCCTTGATCGGATCCTTATCCACATCGCAAGCTCCGATGAAGGTTTCGCCCAAACCTCGTGTATTTTCATATTCGCCTGATTTCTTCCATACATCTGAGCGGAATGCCTGCAGCTCTTTCAGTTGCTGATCAAGTTGCGATTTCTTAAGGATACCGGGTTTGAACGAACTCAGCTTGTCTTCAGCTCCACGCAACCACGCCAAGAACGTTTCCGAAGCAGCGGAATGTTTCTTGCAGTGCTCCAAACAGGTCTGTAGTCTTGAATGCCGATCAACGGCTGCGTTGCGCAACCGTTCCCATTGTTGAGAGATTTTCTCCAGATCGCGTTGAACAGTGCGATCTGGGACCTGTCCTGGCTTGTCTTGCAATTCTCGACCTTTGTTTAGCAACATGATCACTTCATGTTCACGGCTCATCACTTCACGATAGATGGGTTCGTGTGTGTCGATCTGGTGTTGGAGCGTTGGACGATGGGCAGATACTAGTAGACGATCTGTAAGGTTGCCCAATTCTCCCGACAGCCAGCCAAGCGTTCTAGCACAAGTTTCGGCAAACTGCCGTCCATCTCGCAAAGCAGAATCAGTTTCTGCCTTTCGGTTATCCAATTTCTTCTGAAGGTTTTGATATTGTTTACCAACTGCTGCCAGACGGGCATTGACGTCAGCTCGAGATGCTGGATCACTGAGAACACGGCAAAGAGCTTCACCCGCAGCTTCCGAATCAGCCAACAGCGGTCGCTGTCCTTCAAGTTGTCTTTCGAGGTTTTCGATCTTTCGCAAATTCTCCTGGTGATCGCGATCCGTTGGAAGGGCATCCAGATTGTCGCTGATGTTTTGCAAGGCTTCTCGTAGACGGTTGAGACCAGCATCGAATTCTTTGGATGTATCGGCCGCGGCTCCCAAGCTTTGTGCACGATCATCCAGGCGGCTAACGAGGTCATCCCATTTCTTTTGTACGTTCTTCAACTTGGAGGCAACGGACTGTCCTTCTGGAGACGATTCTCGGAGGTATTCGAGTACAGCGTTACCAACTTCTTGCAAGTGATTCAACTGTGGTTGTTGACCGCGGAATTCTTCGCGTAGAACTTGCACTTGCTGAACCTGGCTTTGTACCATGCGTGGGTCCGATGAAATGGGTCCGAGTACGGTCAACATACGCTCTTTAGCTCCGAGCCAAGTATTGAGGTTGTCATGGGTATCCAGGAAATCACGCAGCTGTTCAGAGAAGTTGATGCGGTCCTTGCAAAGGTCATTCAAATTTTTCCAACGATCAGCCACAGCATCTAGCTCGGATCGTAAGCGATCAGCACCTTGCACATCGGGTTTGCGTTTCAGTAAGTCTTTCACCTGTGCTTTGGTAGAATCAAGCAGACTTTGCTTCTCATACATTTCTTCCAAAACTTTACGAGCTTGCTTATTACATCGGTCGGCTTCGTCCTTATTGCTAATGACTTCCTTGGGCACCTGTCGTTGGATTTTGTCCAGGAAACTAGCCAAAGTTTTCAGGCTCTCCTGATGCTTGCGAACTTCATCTCTGACAGAGTCGAGTTCGTTCTGGCGGTCGTTCAGACGGGCTCCAACCAAGCTGTACCGATTGTTGATCTCCGTCAGCTGTTGCTGGATCGGTGTAAGATCGGTTAGCTGGAAACCATCTTGCGATGATCGCCGGCTACCAAATCCGCTCGATCCACCGGGAGATAGCGGCGACACGGTTGGGCTTGGGCCCAGACCCTTGGTTGGACTTGGTGATCGCGCATCTCCCGACGTGCGGCGCATTGGGCTGACGGTTGATCGTTTGATTGGACTGTACGCCGATCGTTTGCGGGTTGGGCTGTCTGGACGGACTAAGGCATCGTACTGAGCTCCCAGGTCGTTGACCTTATCGACAGTAACGCCATAGTCACGGTGCTCCTTGACCAACGGTTTCACTTCCTCGATCTGATATTTGATCGTATCGACATCCACTGCAACTGGAGCTAGGTTATTCGTTCTGGTTTCAATGCTGGATAGCCATACCAGCACTTGATCTTTGAGGTCTTCGTAGGCGTTCAATTGTTCAGCTTTCTGTTTGGATAGTTTGAGTTTATCTTCCAGAGTTACATCGAGATTTTTCCAGGCGTTCTCCAAAGCCTTAACGCGATCTCTGACTACACCCGTGTCGGTTACATCCCGTTTGGAAATGAGATCTTTGCCAAGTCTTACGCAGTTCTCGTACAAAGGACGGAGATGTTCTTTGTTTCTGGTTAGTTCGATCATTCGCTGAGTCAGCGTGTCTGCTGGCAGTGACGTGAGTTCTCTACCATCGAGAGCTTCCTGCAGATTGGAAAGCTCTTGTTCTAAGGTGGCAGCATCTTCGTTGAACTTAATCAGTTGAGCCAGCGTATCTTCAAGGAATTCACCACGTTTCAAGGCCTTGTCGAGTAATTTCTCAAATCTTCCAGTAACATCACTCAAGTTGGTTTCGATTCTCTTGGCGAGGCGAGCATTTGAGGCGTTGGCCATAAGTTCGCGTGCGGATAGAGTTACACTTTCCAAGCTGGTACGATGTGATTCAAGATCATTTAGCAAACCACGATGCTCGCGTACTTGTTCGTTAAGGCGATCTTTGATGAGAGACGCTGGGCGGTTTTGTAGCTTGAACTTATCTTCGGACTGATTGATCCAACCGGACAACCCATCGAGTGCGTCCTGGACACCTTGTGACTGAACCAGGGCCGTATCGAGCAACTTGGAACGATCTCCTAATGCTTCAAGGAGTTGATTGTATTTGTCCTTAACGTCTTCAACAGGGATTTCCAAGGCAGACACCTCAGATGGACTGAGACGTCCAGCCAGGGACTTCAGTAGAGAATCCAGACTGTGTTGCACGTTGTCGATGAGTCGTCCCTGAGATAAGAACTCACTTTGCAGTGCTTTGGTTTGATTCATTTGATCCTGTACTGATTGTGGATCGGCAGCAATAGGATCGGAGAGCACTGCGCTGACTCGAGGTTGTACATCTCGCAGCCAAGAACGAACCTTCTCCAACGCTTCCTGGTAATCTCGTTGGCGACCTCCCAGTCCTGCTAGGCGGTCTAATAGAGCATTGGCACGATTTAGTAGGTCACGATATTGGGCAGTGACCAAGGATACTTCTTGACGAATCGGGCTGTCAGAGCTGGAAACCTGTTCGATGTGGGGTAATCTCTCGGGTAAAGTGGTACGGAAATCGTTCAAAACGGAGAGGTAATCCTTGCATTCATCGACGAACTTCTGTGCGGCCATGGTGATGAATCGAAGATCTGCCTGATGAGCGACGACGTCCCCGTGGAATTCCTTCACCGATTCGGATTGCGTCGACAGACGGTTCAGGTCCGACAGAGTACTTTCCTTGTCTTCCAGCGTTCGACGCGATGTCTGTAACCAAGAGGAGAAGGTATCCAACTCGGAGCGAAGCTTTCCGAGCTCATCACGAGCGGCACCCAGACGGCGCAGTAGCTTTCCGGTTCGGTCCTGTGCCTTATCCACGCGAGAGCGCAATTCACGGCCAGAACTTTCCAGGGCTGCAACTTCTGGAGCGCTCAGTACATCTCCACCGGTCAGGACTAGCTGACGGACCTGCTCCAGGCAGGACGCAACCGGACGCGATTGGGCGTCGATGTCATCCTTGATTTGCTGTAGCACCGAGGGAACAAATAGACGTAGTCGGATTAGGTACGGAAGGTGAAACCCATGGTTTGAGTGATCATAAACGACTATATCATAAATGCGATGATCATTGGAGGAAATAATCAAACCTTAGAAATACGAGGATGACTTACCTTGAGCGAGTTGATTTGATTTCTCAAATCATCAACGCGTTCTTTCGGTCCACCAACGGAGGCAATGTCCTGCTCGACCTTGGTAATCCATTCCAGAAGTTTTGCAAGGTGATCTTCACAAAGGGCAAACTTTTCGACGACGGCTTGCTATTGGTGCGTAAGAAAATCGAAACAACATAATTGGATGATTAAATTCCACGGATTATACAAAGGATAATCGGTGATGTCAGTTTCAAAAGCGGAAATCATGTTTTGTACAAAAGGATTTCATCATACGGAAAGCTGAAAATGATTGTATTAATGATGATGGTACACTGATAAGAACAAAAATACCACAAAACGCAATCATAGAAGGTACACTGAAAAAAATACAGGAAGCCCGAATGCTGAAAAGAAACATACATAGAAAACAAAGAAGGAAACACCAGAACAAAGGTAAAACACATAACCATGGCAGCCAGGCAGAACCAACAAACAATAGCAGAAAGGAGAAAAGTGCACACACGCACACAGAGGTTGAAGAAGGGTGTGAACAATACATATAAAAAGATGGTGCCTCCGAACGTCATGTCAGGGGTGTTTTGGTTTTTTTATGAAGTGATGTTTTGCTTTTTGTATAAGGACGACACTCAGTCTGTATACGTGCGACCCTTTTGCCAGTAGCTGTACAACATCAGTTTGGGATTCTGTACACACATACATACATATATTCATCGTTAAACAAAATTAGAAGATAACACATACACAAAAAAACGCATTCAGGACGCAAACCATAAGTCGCACGCGCGCAGTCAGTATAGTTATTGGTTTGTGTGGTTGTGTTAGTGGATACGTTCTATTGTTCTTTTACAGGGGTTAGAAACGTGCAGTTTTAGTTATATTGCATCGTTCGAAACGTTCAACAAATACGTAATGGTTTAAAAACTGAACAAAACTAAAAACATCGAATATTTACAGTCCTGAAAACAAACGAAAAATGTTTTTTTTTGTGAGGATAAAAACAAACATTGAAGAAGTTAAGTTAATATCTAAACATGATTCTAGAAACCATGGTTTCGAAAACGTTAAATTGCTCATGCAAAACTAAGAAAACATCTACACATATATTGATCTTATCGTTTAGAATTAAAGTGTCATTGGTTTGAAACGAAGAAAAAAGTATTTGTCGCATTGCTTGGCCTTTTTTCTTTAGGGCAAATCCTTAATCTTTTGCTCGATATGTCAGTATGTTTGTGTGACGTGACGGTAAACATTAGTGGTGTTGTTGAACGGGAAATGTTACGCACTTACACGCATTATTCGCCTTATTTTAAACATGTGACGAACGATTGTTTTTTTTTTTGCTGTCATGTGTTGGTAGTAGATTAGAACATTGAAACATCACAGCTGCGCAGCTGATTCACCCGAGCAATGGTTGCGATGCGATTCGAGCTTTCGTACACTTACACAATCACACACACATGTCGAATGAGTGCGATCGCGAATCGGGAATGCCATGCTTGCTTTTATGTATGTAGTGGTGCTGTTTCGTTGGATGTTCTTGGTTGATATTTGGTTGGTTGGTGGTGGTATTCATTCTGTCACGTGTTCATTTGCATACACATTGCGTACGATGTAATTTGAAAATTTGAATCTCTTGGGCATTTATTCAATCAATTGAAGCTAAAAGTTTGATGATGACGAGCTCTCGAATTGGGTTGTTTGGTTTGATTGGGAAACTTCAGTGATTTAGCTGCTTGTTTGTGTGCGTGCATTTGCGAGAAAAGGTGTACTGTTGAATGTCATGGTAACGCAATGTGAGAGAAAAAGGCTCGAAGTAGGAGAGTGAGAGAGGAATTCTAGTAGAAGATAGTGTCAGTGTGAGTGCGTGTGTGAGAGTGTTTACCGACCCGGTCCTGTACGGCCGTACAGGATTATTTAGGAGAGAATCAACGATCGCTTTTCTTTACTGATTGGAACATGCACTTAATCTTGATGAAATAGACAACACAGATTATTCATAATAATTAACCGAAGCACATAGTTGAGTTGAGAGGAAACTGTAAAAAAGCACATTGGGCTATTGAAAGGATTTAAATTGCAAAAAAGCACTATAGAAGGATTTGGTTTTATAAAGGTTTTAAAAGGTCTGATTAAGGGCATGCAAAGGAATGATACTCGAGTGATGCAAAGTTGTAATATGTGATGTTCCTTAAAACAGTATAATATGCGTACAAATAATGGCACAAATGACAAAATGAGTCGTGAATGAGTCCAGTTTTTTTGTCCAACATTCTTTCTTTGCACGATTACTAATCAAAGGCTTTCATGAATAAGTATATCGTGTGGCAAGCACAAATATATTTTATTCCCCGGATCTCTTCACATAAAATAAAACCCTCGGCCGACAATTGAACTTGTTCTACATGCCCATTGTGACAACTCATTTGCAATATCATTATCATTTAGAGAAATAAATTTAGAGAAATTCGTTCAGAAAAACTTTCCTTGAACGGCGAATGTACTGGGTGTCAAATCAGAATCTAAAATTTGGAGACTGTCACCTCATGAGAAAATCCCGAAGAGTTTTCCGAGAAAATTGCAAAGATTTTTACGAGAAATTAAAAAAAAATCCCTAAAAATGAGAAGAATTTCCCGAGGGAATCCCGAAGGAAATCCGAAGAATTTTATGAGGAAAAATCCAGAGAAATTCCAAACAATTCCTGAACAATTTTCCTAAAAAAATCCGAAGAATTTTTCGAGGAAATTCCGAAGATTTTTTCGATAAAATTCCAAAGAATCTACTAAGGAAACTCTGAATTTTTTTTCGAGAAAATTCCAAAGAATCTCCAGAGGAAATTCCAAAGAATCTCTTTAGAAAAATCCGAAGGAATTTCTAAGGAAATTCCGATTTTTTTTTTGGAATTGCTAAGAAAAACCCAATCTGAAGATTTTTCTAGAAAATTCCAACGAATGTCCTGAGGAAATTGCGAAGAATCACTTGAGCGGAAATTTCGAAGAATCTCCTAAGGAGAGGAATTTCCTGAGAAAATTATGAAGAATTTTTATTGAAAATTATTGAAGAATTTTTCAAGGGAATTCCGAAGATTTTTTCCAAGAAATTCTAAAGAATCTCTCGAGGAAATTCCGTAGAATCTTTTGAGAAAATTCCGATGAACATTCTGAAGAAATTCCGAAGATTTTTTGAGAAAATTGCAAGGAATTTCCCAATGAGAAGAATTTTGCGAGAAAATTCAGAAAAATCTCCTGAGGAAATTTCTAACAATTCCCCGAAAAAAATCTTAAGAATTATTCGAGGAAACTCCAAACATTTTTCCGAGGAAATTTCGAAAAAAAAAATCAGAAGAAATTCCGACGAATTTCCCAGGAAATTCCGAAGAATTTTCCAAAGAAAACCCGAACAAAATCCTAAGAATTTCCCGAGAAATTTCTGAAGAATTTCCCGAGGAAAATCCGAAGAATTTCACGCGAAAATTCCGAAGAATCTCCTGATAAAGTTTGTGAGGAAATTTTGAAAAATTTTCGAAAAATTCCGAACAATTTTCCGTGGAAATATCGAAGAATTTTTCAAGGAAACTCTGAAAAAATTCACCAGGAAAGCTCGAAGAATTTCATTTCAAATTCTGAAGAATTTTCTGAGTAAAATGCGGGAAAATTTTCCGAGGATATTTTGAAGAATTTGCGGATGAAACACAAAAAAAAATACTCGAGGAAAACCCAAAAAAAAACTGGGGCAATTTCCGAAGAATTTCCCGTGTAAATTCTGGAAAATTCCGAGATGAAATTCCGAATCAATTCCCGAGAAGTTCCAAAGAATTTCAGATGAAATTTAAAATAATTTCCCGAAAAAGTTACAAAGAGTTTCGCGAGCCAATTCCGAAGAATTTCCCGAGGAAATTTTGAAGAAATTTACCAGAAAATTCCGAAAAAAAATCTCCAAATAGCAAATCGGTCCCCAAATTATTCCGAGAAAATGTGAATGCATTCTTCGGGGAAAAGTGGAAGAATTTCCTCAAAAATGCTTTTATCGGAGAAATTCATTCAATTTTCTTGAAAAAGTCCCTAAATACAATTATTTTTTTCGCCAAGGTCTCAGCAAACATGATTTTTACCGAAATCTCAGTAAGGTCCGATGTCCACGGAGCACTTTTTTTACGCTGCGTGCACGCCGCGTTCACGCAAGGTACCTAGCATCAAATGGAGTAATGCACATGTAAACGTGTGCACGACTACATTTGATGCTGGGTACCTTGCGTGGACGTGGCGTGCACGCAGCTTGAAAAAATGCTACGTGGGCATCGGCCCTAAAAGTGACGTTTAGGTTGCTGAGTTATGGTAAATATTTTGCTGAAAATCAGTAATAAACGAAATTTTCTGCCGAGATTCATTTTGGTCGAGAATCAATTGAATATAAAATTTGCCTCGCCGTTTCACGTCGCCGCCGACGATTTACGGACTGGCACAAGTGGCGAGCTCTCAAATCACATTTTTCTCCAATGATTCAAATATGGAGTGGTTGTTGTTAGTTATTAAAAAGGCGTATTATTAGAAATAAATCGGTTCTTGATCCGAGAAGAATGTTGTCAAACAACAAAGTCCAATCGGAAGGCGACTGAAAAACATTCGCAGGGATGGCGTCAGTAGCGATTCAGTGATAAACCATCGAGTGTCTGTCGTCGGCATCAGCAGCACTCAAGTGATTTTTTCTCTCAAGATTCTGACTTTGGCTTTGTTGCTGTTAGTGATTGGAAATGCGCAATTATTAAGAAAGTTGAACCGAGAAAATTTTGCTCCAACTACAAAACACAATCGCATGGTGACTTCAGAAAATTCTTTGGCGTCATTATCGGTCCTAGCGACGGCCGGTGGTGAAATGTTGGTGCAGAAAATGTATTCACTAACTGACGTCTTCAGCGATTTCTATTTTTCAGCGAATATCATCATCGAGTGACTGTGGTCGGCGTCAGCAGCACTCAAGTGAAATTTTCTTGCAAGATTCTGACTTTGGGTTTGTTGCTTTCAGTGTTTGGAAACGTGCATTATTGAAAATGAGTCGGTTCTTTTCAGGGCCACCATTTTATACAAAAGAAAGTCATAGTTGAGTCATAGCGACGGCAGAAAACTCAATTAAAACGTTAGTTTTTGTAGCGAAATCACAACACAAGCGTGTCCTAGGGAAACGTTGCGACAAAATAAGGTTTTGTTACTGTCAGTGAATTTAGGTTTGTTGCTAGTGGTTGGAAATGCACATTATTGAAAATAAATCGGTTCTTTTCAGGACCACCATTTCATACAATTTTTTTTTCTTCAAAGTACAGAATACACCCGCTTGGCGATGGCAAAAAAATTAATCGCAAAGATGGCCTTCCATTGTACAAGAACAACATATACTTTGCGTCTTGTACACATCCCTTCTGATTTTTTTTCTTTCGGATACTTCAATGCCATACCTACGTTTTTTTTTCGGATTTTTGGCAATGATGGAAAAATATTAGCGCTCATAAAAATTATTTTAGAATTAAACAATATACAAAAATACATAGAAGGGTAGACCACGAGCATACGATTGATCCCACGGTTGCCTTTAGACTTAGCCCGTGAAGGGCAAACAATTTTTGAATCCCAAAATATTTCATATATTTTTTTAAACTGCTTCCTAATAAAGATAGTATGCTGCAAAACAGGAGGAATGTACAGAAATAGTAAAATAGTGCAAGCAGAAAGATGAATAATTGTAAGAGACCCTCGTTGATTAGAAACGGTGCACACAAAAGCTCTATACAAAATTAAAATTCAAAGAACATCAAAGCCGTCAACAATCATCAAATCACTTGAAATTTAAACGCATCGTCATTATGTACGCAATAAGTATACTGTTGTTCGGAAGATCACACGCATCTCTCATTAGAACTTGATGAATGATCATTAGTCGAGGGGGGATGGCTAAAGATGGAAATAGAACGTTACTCGCGTGATAGCACATTTTGATGATAATTCGTTAATCAGAAAAAGAATCACAGATGAGTTCTATCGCAGTCGAATCCGATCTAATATCTCTAAAATTTGGACAAATTTTCGTGATTCTCTGTGATTGACGGTCGTTTTATTTGGTTTGCTTTTTCCGGGCTTCCGGAAGAACGACAATGAAAGGATTTCGAGAGGGGGTTATACAGAACGAACGTGGTTGGGATGAACATGGGACTGGCCTTCACATTCTTAGAGAGCGCGGGATAAATACGAGCACGAGCTTATCACAGTATGTAGGTAAAATCGATGAGTATTTAATTGAAAAAAAAAACCGGTTAAACAGAAGGTGTTGTGGTTAACGAAAATCCAAAATTCAAAATTGAAAATGACAAAAAAATATAAAATAAACGGCAGGTAAGAGTGTGTGAGGGAACACAAAAATCTGGTCGCTGAACAATTGGCAGCAGTTTGTCTGGTACCACTTACCCGTTGCTCTGCTTGTATGAGATATCCTCGGTCGCGGGCTTTCACGAGATCTATCTTAGTTTGTTCACTTGCAAGATTGAAATGTCCATCGACCGGATCGATTAGACCATTGCCGACGGCGGTTAGCAACGGCACTATTACACTATTGTTACTAATGTCACGTACCATTGTTGTTGTTGGGTCAATTAAACCGGATTGTATGGTTGCATTTAAGGTTTTATGTTGGTTAGGTTGGAACGGGTCCTCGAAGGTGCCGCGTTCGGTATTATACAAATTATAGTCAAGAGCTTCCATGAGACATATTGCACGTTTTGGAGTTATCAGTAAACCGCTGTCTACTGCTGTCTGGAGAGAGGTCAACTTGGTTGTGTTGGTATCCAGCACATTCGACTTTTCGGCATCGATCAGCCCCTTGCGGAATGCTTCCGGTAGGGGTAAGAACTTCTTTTTGGCTCCATCTTTCAGTAGGACAGATTCGGGATCGATGTAACCTTGACCGATCGCATCCTTCAGGTTCAACACCTCAGTAACATCGCTATCCGTTGCACCACCACCAATCGTTGGAGTTTTGTACAAGAACTTACCGGTCGACAGGTCCAGTAGACTAGATTCAACGGCTTGATCAAACGTCAACGGTTGCCGAACAAATACGACGTTACTGCCATCGAACACGAAGAACGTCTGTTTCGGATCGACGGTGGCACGGCTATCCTCGGTAATCAACTTTTCTTGAATCGCTACTTTCAGAGGCACGAACTGACGGCTCGTCGGATGCTTCATGACCGACTTATCAATCGATACAATTTCGTGCCGTAAAGCATCCTTCAAGCTCATCTCCTTTGGACTTTTACCTAGAGGTGATTCCTGCAGCAAATTATCAATGCTTTCTTTCCTTTCTAAGATCTTTCCTGTAACTGGCCTCTGAACCGTCACTAGCAAACCTTTGTTAAACGCTACGTCAAAGTTATAAGTTCTGTCTGATTTCCTATCCAACACTTTGCCCTTAGCAACGTCTATGTCCTGGTCAGCGATTGCTGCCCGAATCGGTTTGTCCTGTCCTGTCACTGCATCCTTATAAACCGTAGTCTCAGAGTCCAATAATCCACTGTCAAGGGCCTCCTGCAAACTAACGTGATCTCCAGAATTTGGCTCCACAAATGTTCCTGAATCTTGCCGATACAGATGAAGCTTAATGGCTTTCTCCAACGACAACAGCTTTTGATTGGTTACAATTAAACCCTTTCGCCTAGCTTCCTGCAAATCGATCTTGTTTCCTTTCGGAAGAATATAAACACCCTCTTGATCATCAATTATTTTCGCACTAATGGCCTCATTCAAGCGTATATACTTTCCAGTAACTGTATTCTTGACAATAGAAGATCCCAAGCTTACAATATCTTCCCTGCAAGCTTCTTCCAATGTGATCTTGCGATTCGTAATAGGATGTATGACCTTTCCGCTCTTCTTATCGTAGAAACCCATGGCGAGCGTTTCGTACAACCCGAACCCAGCACTTTCAATGTCCACAATCAAACCCAATGCAAGGGCTTCGTTCAAAGGAATGAACACCTCGCTACCAGGCTCTTTGAAAACCCCCTCTCGCCGATCGATCAACTTGGCCCTACATGTTTCAAACAGATTCAGCATTACCTCATCCGTTTCATTGAAGTAGCACGGCAACTGAGGATTAATAACGAACTTCCTAGTTGCTTCATGCAGAGTGATCTTTCGTCCAGAAACTGGATCCACAAACTTTCCACTCTTATCATCGTAGATTCCTTGGTGAATGGCCCTCTGCAAGCTGATCGGAGCTTTGCTATCGTAAAGCAGTCCGATATCGAAGGCATGCTTAAGAGTTATTCTATCACCACTATGTTTAACGTTCGAATCTTGTCCGTTGATCAAATCACTTTCGATCGCGTCCACCAAATCCAAATCCTTATAAAAACCGGTTGTTGGGTCCTTGATTTGTACTGAATTCGGATCAATTACCTTCTCGGCAATCGCTTGCTCGAGGGTAAGTTTTCTTCCAGTCTTGGGATCCATAAACAACCCACTACTCTCCTTGTAAATACCCTTCACGACGGCTTCACTCAAGCTGATCGGCTTCCGCACTTCAACCAGCAATCCCCGATCGAACGCTTCACGGAAATCAATTTTATTACCCACTTCATCCTGAATAGTACCTCGCTTCACATCGACCGTACCATTCTCAATAGCCAGTTCGAACGGTTGGATCTTACCCGCTACATTAACAATGGTAGACTCCGGATCCAGCATACCGCGCCTAATGGCACGCTCCGTGGACAGTTTCTCCGGCGTAGTTGTACTGCTAAACTGACCCGATTTGGGATCGTACAATCCTCGGAACACCGCATCGGGCAGGCTGCATCTTCGCTTTGCCACGACAATAATGCCGCGATCCAGCGCTTCCATCATGCCCATGCTCAAACCAGATCCGGAATCGACCACCAGTCCGGAGATAGGGTCAACCAGACCACCTCGGATGGCTTCCGAAAGACTCACCACTCCCCTGCTCTTAGGATCGCGAACGATCAAATCAGCAGCGGAGATTTCACCATCAGCAATGGCCTTTTCAAGGGTCACACCAGGTGCTCCATCAAAGCGCAATAATCCGCTACTTTGGTCGTAGAAACCTCGCAAAAGAGCGTCGGTCAAGGAAATCGGTTTCTTGTTACTCAAGATATAACCTTTCTGATAGGCACGATCAAGTGTCAATTCAGGCCTTGTCAAAACTCCCCGAACATCATCCAGTAAGCCGGATTCGATAGCATCCCCACATTTGATAACCTTGTCCTTCTGTTCGTCCCTAACCAGAACACTGTCAATCTCAACCAACTGGGAATCGATCGCATCCTTCAAGATGTTTTCTTCTCCACTACCCGGGTTTAAGATCTTGCCGGAGGTTGGATCGTAGAATTCTTTGTTCAAAACTTCAATGAGGCTGTGAGTGACCTGCTTTGTATCCATCATTTTCTTCTCCAGGGCAACGTTCAATGGAAGCAACTGGTCAGTCTCAGTATCCTTCAACTTTCCTGACTCACTATCGATCAATTTCTTGTCCAGCGCATCCTGCAAAGGTACCAACACATTTTCTTTGGTATCCTTGACATTTGAAATCTTCGGATCAACAATACCCTTATCTACCGAACGTTGCACATCCACCATCTCTTCGGTGATCGTATCCAAGATCAATCCCGATTCGGGATTGTACAAACCCTTACGAACTGCGGCTTCCAGGGAGATCGGCTTGCGCTTCCCTTCCAGCATGTATCCCCGGTTATAAGCCTCATTCAAATCGATCTCCTCTTGAGTTTCCCGGTTGAAGATCACGCCCAGCTTGAGATCAATGATTCCACGCTCGATCGCAACGCGTAAGGGCAAAACATCGCCATCGGTTGGATCTCGCACTGAAACGGAATCGTTATCAATAAAGCCGGCGCGTAGCGCCTCGGCAATCGGAACACTTTGGTTGTTCTGAACCAATTCTCCCGTTTGCGGGTTAAATTGGCCAGCGTCCAATACCTCAGCCAGCGTAGGAGACTGATCCAGGTTTTCACTAGACGGTTCTCTTTGAATAACCCATGCTCGCTTGCAGCATTCAACGAATTTCACTTTCTTACCGGACTTATTGTCCAACATGTGACCCGTGTTCTTGTCAATGAGATGTTTCTGAAGGGCTACTTCTAAACTTTCGTATTTATCGCGACCCAGATCTTTCACGAACACCGTGGAAGGATCGATCAAACCGGAGTTGTAGATAAGATCGCAGAATGACATCCTTTCCCCGTTGTTCGGATTGATGAATCCACCCGTATTCGGATCATACACACCCAGATCAATCAATTTTTGCTTGGTTAGCGTTTCATCGATCACCAAACCGTCTGCCTCACCCTCAACGAATGATACCAATTCCTGCGATATCACGTCCACAATGTCGTATATTCTTACATTTCTGTTATTCAAACCTTCCTCAACCGTGTATGACATTTCCTTGTCATCTACCATCACGCGACACACTTTTGGAATGATCTTGCCTTGGGAAATCGCTTCCCCGAGAGGAAGTCTCTGGTATGGTTCATTTTTAGGACGCTTCTCCGGTGTTTGCTCGGCAATATCAAATGTAACGTGCTTTTCCGGCGTTTTGAGAAGTTTTCCATCGGCATCTTCCTGTTCCAGAATGCCGCCGATGGTTTGTTCAAGCTCTCGGAACTCCCGTTTACCATCGCCGGGTGATCGTTCCTGTTCGAGGAATGCCGCTGTGGCATCCGCAACGGACGATGGTTTGACTTGCTCGGTTTTTACTTCCGGCTGCTCGGTTGATCGATCTTTCTTGAGTGCGTCCACAACGGACGATGGTTTGACTTGCTCGGTTTTTACTTCCGGCTGCTCGGTTGATCGATCTTTCTTGAGTGCGTCCACAACGGCCTTGCCGGCAAGAATTGGAGCGCCAACGACAGCCATCAGTCCCAGCTTGGCTGCGTCCAACACTTTCTTTCCCGTATCACTTGTGCTGGAATCTTTGGTTGGTTTCAAGTTGGTTGGGCGTTCTGGTGTTTTCTCCTTTTCAAGGAACACGGTGGTAATTGTTGTGGTGGACGAGGCTTTTTCAGGTGGAACTGAAGTTGTAGAAGGTACCGAATCCTCGCGGACATCTGTAGATTCTTTTGGAACAATGGTTTCTTTGTTTGATGTTGGTGTATTTTCTGCTTTCTTTTCTTCAAGTGCTGGTTCTGCCTTGGA
The DNA here is from genome assembly GCF_024139115.2 of Armigeres subalbatus. Lineage (NCBI taxonomy): Eukaryota > Metazoa > Arthropoda > Insecta > Diptera > Culicidae > Armigeres > Armigeres subalbatus. The sequence goes on along the minus strand of NW_026943778.1, from coordinate 20,607 downwards.
AGTTTCGCTTGGAATAATTGTTTCTTCGTTCCAAGTTGGCGAACCTTCCAATTTCATCTCAACAAGTACCTGTTCTTCCGATTTTACAACAGCTGTCTTAGGAACTTCATTTGGAGTAAAGGTTGCTTCGTTCGGGGCTTGCGAACTTTCTGGTTCGTTTCCAGTAAGATCTGAATCAACAGCAGCTGTCTTTGGTGCTGAATCCCCAGAAACATCCGCAGGCTTCGTCGTTGGGGTGGTATAACCGGACGTATCTAACTCATCTGCTTTTTCCTTTAAACCAATTTGTGATGATGGTAAAGACTGCACATCAAGAACGTTGTTAATGTCTGAAGAACTGGTGGGTTTCTCTGCATCGAAGATTTGTTTATCATCATCCGTTGGTTCGTCAAGTTTTGGTACATCAGCATTAGTTTTGGGTGATTCCGAAGGTGTTTTATTATGATCTTCTGGTTCACCTTCAGTAATACCTGTTGATGCTGGACTTTGATCATCCGGGATGGGCTCAGAATGGATTTGATCTGTAAATGCTTGAAGATCGCTCGGTTTTGAAATGTCATTCTTGGCTTCTTGTACTGCGATTGCCTTTGTGTCGGGGAGCGTATTTGACTCCTGTTGACTTTCCTCAGGTTTGGGTATGAATGCATCTTCATCAGCAGATTGTGACATCTTCTGTACTTCTTTTCCGGAATCCTGAGCTTGTAGTTGTGATTTGGAGTTATCTGCAGTTATTGTTTCATGGGGTTTAACTGCTGACAATGGCTCAGTTGTTTCGACATTAGATTGCTCTACTGGAATTTGATCTTTGGATCTACTAATACTCTGTTCAGCATTTCCTGGCAGATCTTCAACACCACTCGGTTGTTCAGTATCTTTTGATAATTCTTCAACAATAAATTCTGTGGAATCTGGATAAGCATTCTTCACCTGTTGGTTTTCCGAGACTTCTGAAGGTATTGGCTCAACTTTTTTAGGAACATCTGTGGAGAGCTCACCAGACAGTTCGGATTCAAATGGATCCACTATTTGTTTCGCTGCTTGAGTAGGTTGCTCGGAAACCACTTTCTTATTACTTTCGGTATCATCTGTTTTAGGATCAACAACAGCTAATACAGGGCTTTCCGAAGGAGTTGATGATGTAATATCTGTATGTTTGTCAGAATCTTCAGGTTTATGCTCTTGTTTAACAACTTCCTGTGCATTTGAGTCTAATTCACTGACATCTTCGACTATTTCAGTAATTTCCGTTTCAATCTGCCTTTTAATTGTAATTGAAGTAACTGTTTCAGTCTCTGTTTCAACTACATCAGCCTGAGAAGCATCCGCTACAATCTCACTTAAATCGACAACAGTTGCAGGTTTTCCAACAATTACTACAGAATCATCAACTTTCACAAATGGTTGATCACTAGAGGAAAGTTCTTCCGTAAGATCAACCACAGCTGGTTCTGTATTTTTCTCAACCTTGATTTCCGTAATAACCTTGATAGGAGCAATTTCGGAAATACCAACTTCTGGAACCTGGGGAACATCATCGATATCAAGTGGGAAAGCAGAATTCGCCAAGGGTACTCCTTCTACAGTTTTTGTAATGACCTGAATTGACGTTGAACTGATCTGCTTAGAAGTTGTCTCTACCACAACACCAGACGGGTCAACAACCGATACAGAATCTGATTTCTCACTTTCTTTCTTCTCGAATACTTTCTTTACTGCTCCAGCTATAGCCATTCCTCCAAGGACTGGCGCCCCAACAACTGCCATTAAACCGAGCTTAGCAGCGTCCTTTATATTTTCTGCAAACTTTCCGTCGCCCACCTTCGTTTCCGGTAGAGAATTCTTGCGAATTGTAGGATCCACCTTATCATCAGTATCAATACTAATCTTATGAACAATTTCCCGTTTCTTGGGATCAAGCAACGACCCCTGACCAACATCTACTGTAGCTATCACTTTGTGCATCATCTCTGGCGAGCGATTCAGCGCTTCGTCACTTGCCGTCTTCGTTGCAATATAACCTTTCTCAACGGCATCTGAAATTGACATCACGTCGCCGCTATCCGGATGTCGGAACATTCCTTTCGTGACATCCAATAGGCCCCTCTGGAGAGCATCACTGAAGTTGATGTTAACCTCTTGATTCAGAACTTCGTTCTTGGTGTGTTCCTCATCGCTGAGAATGCCTCGTCGTCTAGCCTCATCGACGGATATGATTTCACCGGTTGCTGTGTCCTGCACTTCAGTGGCCGAGATCAACGCATAGCCGGATTGGATCTCCACGGTTTTTGTAGTGATTGTGTGGCTCGATGATACCGTTTCCTGGATCGAAGTCACTGCTGTGTTCGCTTGCAGGCCTTGCACTATTTCTGGAAGTGGCTTCACCTCTAATAAGCCAGTTTCAATTGCTTCCTGTAGTGGTAGTTCCTCAGATGTTTTGGGATTTTTGAATGAAATGTTGATCGTATTTATCAGTTTTCTATTGAGCGCGTCATCAATGCCTGTGGCATTGACATTCGGTGTGTATGGAATTGCCATTACAAAGTCCTTCTTGATGGCATCATTTACCGTCATCGGCTTGTTACTGATCGGATGCGTAATCTCTTTACGATTTATGTCTAAAAGGTGTCGTTTGACGATCACAGGAATGGTCATCCCAACAGGGGGGATTCTTGCAGAATAATTTGGCACAATAAAAGCATTTTGTTCAATTGCATCACTCAGTTTAACATTATTGACAGTTCCCTTCACTGCGTCAACTACCCCGGACTCAATGGCTTTTTCCAATGGAAGCCGTTCACTACCGCCGTTTATAATAACTTCGGATAAAGGATCAACAATTTCACAAATTGATGCTTCTTTCAACGTTAGAAGCTGACCTGACTCAGGATGGTAGATCTTCGAGCTCTCAACGTCCAGGAGACCTTGCGTTTTTAATTCTGGAATGGAAAGCGACTTTGCCAGTGGAATGAACACGTTGTTCGTTCCATGACGATCGAGAATTCCGCGACGCATGGCCTCGTTGATCGTTAAAACGTGTCCTCGTTGAGGATCAATTATCTTACCCTGATTCCCATCCAGACGCCCAGCGGCAATCGATCGTTCCAGTGACAATCCACCATCAAAAAGTTCGGGACGTTCAAGAATTGCAGCCGTAGGCTGATCCATAATACCTTTATCTGCTGCATCCTTTGGCCGCAGAACACATTTACGCATGCGTTGAAGAATCAATGGTTCCTTGCCATCACCAACCGTAACTACTAATCCTTCTGAGGACCTGCGACTGTTATCCTCCACGCTTAGTTTCTTCCGCAGCGCGGCTCGCTCCGGACTGGGTAGTTGACTTTTGGTGATCAAACCACGTTCGTAGGCCAACTCGATAGGAATTTCCTCTCCAGTTGTAGGATCTACGATCGTTTTGAGTAAATCTAGAGCTCCAGCGGCAGCCACCAGTGGAGCACCGCACACAGCCAAAGCACCCTGTTGCGCAGCTTCGATTAGGCTCATCAGTCGTCCCGAAGGATGCTTGACAGCTCCTGATTGCGGATCAAGAACACCTCGATTCACAGCTTCGGTAATGGTGATGATCTCGCCTGTCATTGGATCCTTGATCTTTACTAAGTTGGGATCAATTTTTCCGCTAGTAACAGCATGGACAATGTTGTCAGACTTACCCGTATCAGTGAAAATTACAAGTGCAGTGGAAGGATCATAAATGATGCCCGGAGCTAATTGCAAGGGCTCCGGACTGAGGAGTTCAGGAGTCTTAAGACTTTTGACCTGAACCATCTGATCACCGATAGAAGAAACTTCAATAACGTCTGGCTGACCAGGTGTTTTAGTAATTTGAATTGTGCGTTGCGTTGCTCCTTCGGATGTTCGATCCAAAGGCTGTTCAAAAATAATAAGCTTACGATCGATTGCTTCTTTCATTGTGATTTTATCAAGTCCTACCGGCTGATAGTGACCAGTAGCATCGATAAACTTTCTATCGAGGGCAATATCCAATGTAACCCTTCGTTGGGGGCTTTTCGGATCAATGACGAAAGCCGATTGTCGGTTAATGATCTTCAAATTGATGCATTCTTCGAAGCTAACCAAACGATCCGTTCCGGGAATAATGAAAAGACCTGCAACGGGATCGAACAGTTGCTTCGAGATAGCATCGGCCAAAAGCCAACCATCGGGAGGTAGCTCGTAGGATTGAGTTTGCCTACGCTCTCGGTCCAAGAACTCCGTTGTAATGTGGATGTTTTTGGCGTTGGTACTTTTCGTTACGCGGGTTTCAAATTCTAATGGAATGGAAGACGGCTTACTACTAGGAACTTTGCTACCAGTGTCCTCCGACACTGGAACTGCTTCCGTGTCTGGTAGGATAAGGCCATGATTTAAAGCTTGTTGTACGGAATAAATATTACCTGTGGCGGGATCACGATACGTGCGAGTGTTTTCATCGATCAGCCCCCGACGGACAGCTTCGGTGAAGGAAAGCAGAACGTCCGGTTGAGCTTCCACCTGCTCTCCGGTGTGCGTGATTGTAACATAACGTTTGATCGTTTTTACAACGGTTTCTGTGGTTAGGGTAATATTCAATAGGCTAATCAATAGTAAGGCTCCTTCTGGTGTAATGAATTTACGTTCTATGGCTGGTTCCAATGGGAGGTGTTTGTTGGTACCATGCTCCAACAGGAAACCTGTTTTAGTATCGATAAGATCGTGGTAGACTAGATCTAGAAGGATTAATTCATGACCGCCTTCGACAAATACGCCAATTTTACGGTTGAGCATTTCATGAACTTCTGGACGGACAAGTCCCTGAGCAACGCCTTCGTGCAAATCAATGAGAACCCCCTTCCCTACATCCAACTGGAAACGACCCTCCTTCTTGCGTACAATGTTCTTCGCAAGAGCCGTATTGAGCGAAACGAATTCTCCGGAATGTGGATCTTTGAAACCGAAAATATTGAAAATTGATTTGATAGCAACCGATGAGATCAGACCTCGATCGACTGCTTCTGGAATGGTCATCAACTCACCGGTTTCCGTATGGCGGAAACGATTATCGAACGGAAGTATCAGTTCCTGCTCGAGGGCATCTTTCAATGTCAGCAGTTCGCCCTTAGTTTTGAAAACACACTTAATGCTATCGCTATCTAACACACCTAAACTAATAGCACCTGGAATATTGACCCGATCGCGTCTCGTAGGAGAAGCGATTTTATCCGTCTTGTCGAACAAATTTAAATCACAAACGTCTTTTAATGTCATCGGTTTGCAGATGAGCTGCCGGTTCCGTGCCTCTGCGAATGTCAGTTTTTCCTTCGTCAAAGGATTCATGTACCGGCCCGTTTTAGCATTGAGGATGCCCTGTTCCAGGGCTTGTGCCACCGTGATCTTAACGTCGTTCTTGGTGTCGACGATCTCCCGCAAGTCGGGATCAATTAAATTTTTCGCGATGGCTGAATCTAGTCGGAACGTATCGCCAGTGTTACGATCAATGACCCAACCACCATTGTCCACCAGACCTTGTCCGATGGAATCGGTCAGAGAGAGTGTGTGTGGCGCAATCTTGATTGTTTCGTTACGAATCAAGTAACCGTACTCGTAGGCGTCGGCCAGCGTGATAAGGTCGCCGGTCTCCGTACGGTAGAGACCACTGCTGGTATCGACCAGGCCCTGCTTAATCGCATCGACAATACTTTTTGCTTCTTTTTCGTTATACTTTACAGTGGGGGTGCGCTTGACAGGAGATGAGCCGTGGCCGGTTGTTACCTTGATTCGCTTCTCCGTGCTGTCGTAGCCATTCTCCGCTTCGAGAATTTCCTTCTGTATCACCTCCAGCAGGCTCATGGGTCGCCCGTCGCGATCCAGCGCTGCCCCAGGCCTCAACAAGTTATCCACCAAATCCACATCGATGAATTGCCTTCGTACCGCCTCCTCTAGACTCAACCGTTCGCCGTTCACATTCAACTGACCACTCCGCACATCCAGTATCCTCAACCGAATCGCTTCTCCGACCGTCAAAATGCGACCACTCACCGGATCCCTGATGCCCGGGGTGTTCAAAATGGTGTCACCCTCCTCGATGCCATTGTTGGTGCCGACCGCTTCGTTGTTGCGCGAAATGCGCTTCAAGCTTCGAATTTCCGTAAACTGAACCGACGACGCGTTGCTGCCACCGTTGGGTTGCGGCTGGTGGTGCACATCCGAATGCAGTTCCACCTTGCTCACCTTCTTCGGCGAGCCTTCCCGAGATGAGACCGCACCGCTGACGCCCGCTGCTGCTGATGGAGAATCCATTGCGTCGTAGATAAGCTTGTTGTTGGTAATTTTGGTGATTCTGTGGAAGCAGGAAAAAGGGAAGGATGCATTTAACGACAAGAACCTGCAAAAAGAAGCTATGTTTGTTGTAACCGATTCGATTATATCGCATTTTGTAATGCGATCATATCTGAATTGGAAGATCATGTTAGTATTTCGATCAAATTCAAGAAACAGAAGCAGCACCGCATGTTGTGGAATGTCCATGTTAAGTGCGGTAGTCATCACTAAGAACACTCAACGAGACTTCTTATCACTTCCCGACATTTTACTTGAGTGGCCAAGAAGCTTCTCGACACTAAACAGATCATTTCTGTCGAGATATCATCTCAAGTGCGTTCTGCGTGCGTGAGTTACTGGTGCTCTCACTGAAGGGAAGCAATAAATCAATCCCTTCAGTCAGTGGGTGGAATGACCCGGGAAATAAAACTTATGAATCGAACCATTCAAATAAGAGAGTAGTGGGTACTTACTGCGTCGCCGAGTAAGTGCTGGTATAGACGTCTTCCGTGATTTCCTGGAAACCGTCGCCATTAGCGTTGTTGCTGCTGCTCACCGGACGGCCGAGATTGAACTCCATCCGATAGGTTCGAAGCGGCTTCTGGAGACTTTCGGCAAAGCGCTGTTTTTCCGCAGGCATGTCGTGAAAAAGAAACATCAAACGAAAGGAGAGATAGCAAAACCATTAGAACCCATCTATCGATAAAAGTGGCGTGAAAAGGCAGCCGTAAATAATTTTGATTTATTGGCGTAATTACCCTGAACTCGTAGGAAAAATCATATTCATAAACGGTTTCTTCACGCTTCCGACGGAGACGCCTCTTCTGCGACATGTTGATAGCTGGTTGCTGGTTGATGACGTTTGTTCGAATAAATCACTCCCAATATTTCTATATCTGCCGAGCCCGCTTCAATTTCATTTAGATACTGATGAAACCGAAAGTTTTACTGCATCGCGGGGATCGAATTTCCCCAAACAGGCTGCGTGCGATGCGCAGCCGAGTCGTACAAATTTTACTTTTCCACAGCCTTGAAAACTTTGAACGCTATCCTGTGTGCAAACGGTTTTACGATGCTTTGTTTATACACAGATGTTAGAATAGAAGGACCTCCATCCGATCAACCTGTTCCCACCACAACAGATGGCAATCGAGCAACGCTAAACGAGCCGACAAAGGGAAAAACCCCTAAGCAAACGAGCCTCCCTCGCCGAGTGGAAAGTTTGCGTGCTCGGTTGCATGTCAAGTGGGAATTAGGTGGCAGAATGTGGCGCAATTAAGATCAATTAATTCGTGTTCGGTTTTCTGCATTTTCCAGTCGATAGTTCTGTGTTCAGTTTCAATTTCGCAAGTCGATTCAGTTTCAATTAATTCACATCATCATACCATGCGTCTCCTTCACTCCATAAGGCATAAACCAAAAATGCAAAGAATCACTTCGAAATTTAAGAGAAGTTTTGGAAATTTGTGGATTTGATGCTACATTTCGTCATGAGTATTTTTTTATCAATACAGGAACTCAATTCACTTGATTTTGAAAAAAAATATTATCATGCACGCAGCAAAATGTATTGTAGTGTAGCTTAAATAATAATATTTATTTATCGGAGGATTCTCTCTGTCTAGATTTGCGAAATCAAACTAAAATTAAACCAAACTAAAATTTAAAAAAAAATCTGCTTGCTGGGCGAGATTATTATTTTGGGAGCATCCACAAATTACGTAACGCTTAGAGAGGGGAGGGGGGGTTACCCGAAGTGTGACAACCCATACAAAAATTTTGGATGCTTCATATAAAAAGTGTGACATAGGGGGGAAGGGGAGTTCAAAATGACCAATTTTTGCGTTACGTAATTAATGGATCTTCCCTTTCAGACGCTGGAGTGGCATGTCTCATTCGTCATTTTTGAAAGAGCAATAATTTTTAATGACCTGACCTGAGTAGAACAGGTTGGGAAAGCCCCAAAAGCACAGAGATTTCCATTGGTGCTGTCGCTAGGATCTTCAGTATTGATTGTCAGTTCTATGATCAGACAGCAAATATGAAAGGGATTCATGACTGGTGGAGGACTTGTAAAATTGGAGATAATCGATGTTCTAGTGAATACATTTCTCCATTCAACAGGAGAATATTCCAAAAACTGAAAAATGTCCGACTAAAAACAAAAATCAAACCGGTAGAATTTATACAGCGTTTATACAGCCAAAAATAGGCTTTTCGGCTAAAAAACTAGCTTATTCAGCTTAAATTGTTTGTTGGGATGGCGAAGAATCCTTCCAGGTAGAGACATTAATAACGTGCTCTGTTTTTTCAGTTTTGACAACGCGACGTCGACATTTTCGCAGAAAGTGAACGAAAGAGAGATCGTGGTTCAATAATAAAATAATAATAAAAATAGTATACGAGAAAGGCAAAAATACGCGTAGGGTAGATGTACCAGTTGTGGCTATAGCACCAGTTGTCGCCCTAGTGTTTAATATGCCAAGTGGCCAATCAAATCACCGCAAACCAAGTTCATATCGATGGAGCATATTCATATGATACGATAACATCTTTGATTTCCTCCAAAACAAGCAAAGCATAATTGTAAAAATTCATTTTGCTTAATTTTCGACGTCCTTTGCACCAGTTGTCGCACTAGTGGTCCCAATTTAGCCAATCACATAAGAAAACAATGGGATTTGCCAAATAAGGAACCAAAATCAAGAATAGTGCCACAACTGGTGCATGCGTTCCTGTTATGGATTACTCAATTTTGAGGATAAAAACAAATTTTATTGTGGTTTTCACAGCTGTTCTAAGGAGCAGGACGTAAAACCTTTCGCTTGATATATAAAGTCCACCCACATGCCTTTTACTTATTTTTTAAAAAATAGTCGTTCTTATGTATGGCGACAATTGGTACACCCACCCTATATCATGCCATCTAAAAAGGTGTGATTGAGACTTTGCGTAGTTACATTGAGGGCATTTATCCTACATTTGTATTTGCTTTCGATATTGAAAAATCGTTCAGGCGAATCTTTTTCTTGTTCTACATCACGACTCTTAGATTTAAAATTTCTATTCGACATCCTTAAGTCGCGACAACAACAAATATTAAAAAACTACTCGGATCAGTTAAAGAATGTTTTGAAAAAGCCCAACAGTTTTTGGAAATTTTATTCTTTCTCCCTCAAATTATTATTCTTGAGAAAAAATCCATTTTTTTTTTTAAATTAATTCATGAAAAAATGTTACTTGGGTCCTTTTGAAAAGTTAAGCGAGATTGCTTTTATATTTGTATCGACTTGATTATCACAATTTTCCTATTCACTCGATACTTCTTACCTCCATGACAAATAAAATGGTTCTCAATCACAACGAAGCTTCCCTTTAATAATTAATTGAAAAGCGAATGTTCCCAACAAATAATTTAAGCCGAATAAGCTAGTTTTTATTTTGCTGAAGAAGACTGAATAAACGCTTTACCTGTCTCCAATGTTTGTTGGGTTGCTTTGTACAGAATTCGCTCGATCCAATTTTTTCACATCCAATAATGCCTTATTCCGGGCAAACGCCTATTTTTAAAGTAGGGATCAAACCCACCACTGCCTCATTCCTGGCAAATGCCTACTTTTCAAATAGCAATCACGTTCACCATCCATTAATTACCATTAATCATTTAGAATAATTATTAAGTTATACCCAGCTAATGCGTGCTTTCTACGAAAGGATTATGTGTTTTTAATTTTGATACCGATAGAAAGTAATTTTTACCATTGCGGATGTATTCCAACAGCACTCAGTCAAATGATGATTTTAGTGAACTCAAATGATAATCACTTTTGGAAAATGATATTGTCGAGGATTTGCTTTTCGGGGAATTGTAGGGAAAGGAGGAGCAATATGCCCTAGCTAAGCAAAGACTGCTTTAATGTCTTAGCTGTAACGATTTTCATGGGTATTTTTACCTCATGCAACAGTTAAACAATATAGCTTACTGATGCCATCAAAAAATGGTAGAAAATCTCAATCATATTGATAATATTCACATTTAAAAAAAGTTATATTTCGCTGTCGGAAAACTCATGAGGCAAAACGCCTTCAGCATTCTGGTATAGCCAGTGCGTGGAGACACATAGTACATTGTAAGTTAGTTGCCCTACGACGTTTTACCTCGCCGAAATGTTAGATGCTTCATCAAAATGTGGAAAATTTCGGATTTTCCAACCTTCCTATCTGTTATTTTGACGTTTTGGGGCCTCTTTCCCTACAATCTCAAAGAATTGATGAGCTAAAGAAAAGGTGAGTTTAAATTATGTCTAAAGGGCTCAAAATTGTTCGTTTTCTTCCTTTTGAAAATGAATACGTGTTCCAAATTTGTTTTAAATCGACTCATGCGATGAAAAGTTATATAAAACTGTTCACTGCATAAATATGTCCTCCCTTTCATTCATCTATGACACTCTCACCCAGCCGGATATCGTTTTTCTTACCGCTTCCGTCTTACTCTTCCCTCACACCTCCCTCTTTTCCAATGACCTACCCACCCCTACACTTTTATTTTAAGACAGAGAATAGTTGATCCAATTTGGTTGAAATAGGCCAAAAGGTTCGGAAGTTACACTGAGTTGATCGAAAACTGAACACTCCCTTTTCCAAAAATCATTCCATCACCCCCCTTTCGTCGTCTCATTAAAATAAAGAATGATTGTTCCAAAATTAAACTTGGGCAACTGGAACTTGACCTGCTTTTCAACTTATGAATAGAATATGCCAAGGAAGTCGATTTATACCCAGCTGAACCGAAAACATCCTTGACCGGACCGAGAATCGAGCTCGTCATCTCCGGATAGGCAATCCTACGTCTTTGCTCGCGTCTTTGCTGATTTTTGGTAAATTCTCATTCAGTAACATGCGATAACTGCAATTTAGATAATTGCACTGCTTCCCAACTGCAATTCGATAGTTGCAACAAAAATCGCAGTTATCAGACATCAAAACACATCAAAACGATTTTAAACTGAATCGTAACTGCATTTTGCGGCACAACCAGAGGCCCGTTTTTGTATCTGTCTAAAATGCATTACAGTTATGGAATGTGTCACATCGAAAAAATGTGGTCGAAACACGGAAACATGATTTTCCAGATTTGCTGATGTTCCGTCAAAAACGCGAAAACCAGTGTTGCAGCCATTTTAGGATTGGGTTGCGATAGTCCTTAAACTCGAGTAGCAAAACTCAGTCCGATTTGGTTGTAGCAACTTCTGTAAACTACATCACGCTTTTAGGAGGACAAACCTTCAAAATCAAGATACAGGCAACACCGAAGTACGTTGCAGCATGCACGAAAAAAATGATTTTCCAGATTTGCTGATGTTCCGTCAAAAACGCGAGGTGAGAGCTAGGAAGGCCATTGTAGCAGCCATTTTTGGATTTTGTTGCCCGAGTAGCACAACTCAATCCGATTTGGTTGTAGCAACTTCTGTAAGACTTCATATGGTTGTACATAGGTGACAGTAACTCGTCTGTAACAAGTGTGCTGCTTGGGAAGTTACCCTTGATATTGTAATTTAAACCGCAACATTTTTGTGGCTAATATCTGGGAAAATTATACTGAGCTTTGAAGGAAAATTCTTCCGAAAGGAAAGTTTTTCAAAATTGTCAAGTGAGTTCTTCTCAATTTTCTCTGGAAATACTTCTTTGTTGAATCGAAGAATGAATCAAGGTCAATTATCCTCTTTCAATTTTAGATTCCAAGTGAAATTCTTCATAGTTTTTCGGGTGAGTTCTTCAATTTTTCCCCTGAAAACTATGTCTAATTTTTACGACAAATTCTTTTAAATTTTCCAAGGATTTTTTTTAAATTTTCTTTATAATTTTATTTCAAACCTATCCTATTGCAAAAAAATCGAATTATACAGCTTCCAAGATGGCGGCACATGAAAACAACACCGTCTTATTGAGTCAAGTCGTTGATATTATAATGAAACACATGGAAAGAATTATAGCAATTCTAGCTTCACGGCCATACTACGAAATTGGCAACATAGTAATGTATGAGAGCTTGAAGTGACTCTCAGCATGAGCAGTTATGTATTTTGCTCCAAATACATGTTCCTTCTTCTTTAGCATCCTTTACATATTTTCAGTAACAAATATTATTAACTAGCAGACCCGACGAACTTCGTATCGCCTAAAATTGATTTATTCTGCTTAGTTCTTGAGTTGTGCTGAACTGTCTAATTCATTTGTATGAGACCCCCCCCCCTCTCCAAAGGAAGGAGGGGCCTCGAACTATCTTAAGAACCTTCACCGGCTCCAAAAACCTCTGCTCAAGTCGATCGGTTCAGTAGTTTCGGAATCTATAAGGTTCAGACAGACAGAAATTCATTTTTATGTATATAGAAGAGAGAAGATTACAATAATACAGGGTGGACTCGATTAAACGGAGGCTCGATTATCCGGGGCTCGATTAACCGGAGAAAATGGCTCGATTATCCGGAGTCATATATTTACTCATCATACAAAGATAAAAATAATCTTTGTACTTACTTACCTGTAGCCCATCAAGTATCAAGTAAGTAAGTACAAAGATAAAAATATTAGTCGTGTTCGGCAAAACATACAACAAAATCAAGGCAAACTCAGCCGTAACGTACCCAGTGGTGATAGTGATAGTGCCTTTCTCGCTTTTCTAAGGTTTCCAAAATCAAACCATTCTTAAAGATGGCGAATTCTTGAACTTCATTTCAAAGCACCGAATTTATTTAGAAATATTTGTAAGTTCATTCTGAGTACGGCGTTGGTATTGGGACTCATGCCACCAAATGCTCCTCCGGCATATTTATATGAAAAAAATGGCTAACCACCACAGACGCGCCATGTATGAATAACAACACCAGCTCCATACTCATAGTAAGAAAAATTGTGCTTGTCCTCACGATGAAATGGATGATCCGGATTTTCCAAAAGATCACTACAGAGACCACACTGGCCTTAGTTTGAATAAATGAAATGAAATAATTTCCATTCTAATAATGTCATCGCAAATGGTGCTTTGCAATGATATTTAATAATTTGGCATTTTCCGGATGTTCCGGATCTTCCGGAGGGTCATAGTAAACATGTTTAGGCCACAACATCAAATCCATACTCAGAATATGAAAACAAATGCATTTATAAAATCCTGGTGCTTTTTCGATGAAATTCGCAGATTTGCCTTTTTGTGGGATCTTCCAGATCTTCCGGAGGAGCACACGGTGGTTAGAGGTGTGCGCCACCGCCAACAGTTTATGGCATTATGCCGCTGCCGATATTTTTGCGATGGGTCGCCGTTTGAAAAGTATCACACCATTGATCTACAGTTATTCACGCCCATTAAAATTTGCAGAAATCCGCAGAATTTGCCTTGCAAATGTATAATTCCCAGTTTATATTCCCAAAACAAAATTAAAATTTCAGAGGATTTCTTTTGAAAATTCCATACAGTTTTACCGTTGAAATTTCGAAAAAGCCTTCCATAAAAAAACTAAGAAGAACTTTCAATGGAAATTCCGAAGAGTTTTTCGTTGAAATCTAAAGAATTGCTTTCGAAATGCCGAAAGTACTGCAGTTCAAATCCTGAGTAAATTTCCGTTAAAAATTTGGAAGAGCTTACCGTGGAATTTATGGATAATTTAGGTGCTCTTTCCAGAAAATTAGGTGCAAATTCCAGAAAATTCCGAACAATTTCCCATGAACATTAAAAAAATATCCGTGCAAATTTTGAACAATTTCTTGTGGAAAGGCTAAGGAATTCCCTTTGGAAATTATATTAAATTTTCTGTGGAAATTCTTAAGGATTTCCCATTAAAACCCAAAGAATTTCATTTTGATTCAAAATTTTCAAGGGAGAGGGCCGTTTGATCGAAGGCTATAAAGCCAGAAGCTGGTTGGACATGTCATTGTCGAACAAATCATTGGACCGAAACTCATCCGATCGAAAAATCATTTGGGAGAGATAACCATATGGCCAATAATGTCGTTTGGCAGAACAGGTCATTTGGCCGAAAAAGTAGTCTGGTGTAATAGGTCATTAAGCACAAAATGATGTTTGACAAATCTGGCCGAAAATGTTATTTGATCGAAATGGTTATCAGGGCGAAAGTATTATTTGGCCGAACTGCTCATATTGCCGAAAAATTCGGTTGGCCGAATAGTTCATCTGGTCCAAAAATATCGCTTGGTCAAAATGCTCATTTAGTAGAAAGGGCCATTTAGCCAAATGAGGTTATATTTCTGTTCATAAGACGATATGGCAAATTACATTTTCAGCCTTTTGGTCCGTTCGGCCTAACGACATTTTTGGCCAAACGCCATTTTCGGACAAATGATCTGTTGGGGAAAACAACTTTTTCAGACAAATTATCAGTTCGTGGTTCGTATGACCACTTAGCCAGTATGTCGCTTTCAGCCAAATGACTTTTTCGGTCAAACCGTTTTTGACATTATAACCGTTTCAACCTAATGGAAGTAGGTTAGATATCTCTTGCCAACATGTTATTCGGTCATGTGGTATTTGAAAAAAGAATTTCCAGTGAATGACTTTCGTCAATCGACGTGAAGGACTGAAAGGCCACAAACCCTCCTGGTCGACATTTTTGGCCGTATTACTTGTTCAGCAAGTGACATTTTCTGTGGAAATTCCGAAGAATATCTGAACCATTTCCCTTAAAAATTTGAAACAATTTCCCATGTAAATTAAAAAAAATCCATTACAAATACCAATTTTTATGTGGAAATTCTATAAAATCTGCTTTTGGGAAAAAAAATACTCTAAAGAATTTCCCGTGAAAATATCAAAGAAATCTCCGTGGAAACTTCAGAGTATTTCCCGTCAAAAATCCGAAAAGCTTGGAATAATTTGCTAGGGATTAAATTTTTCCGGTGAAAATAAAAAACTCTCCTGTTAATGTCTTAAAAATATTCTGAAAAATCTTTAGGTAAGAGCGTTTCACACCGCCGGTGGTTTACTGGTATTCGGCTTGACGCCGATAACGCCGCCGACCAAAATTATGACAAACGCTGCCGCCGACGATTTGCGGATCGGCGCACACCTCTAACGGTGGTCAAAACCGTCAGAACCCATGCACGAACCAACGGGATATTTTCTAAGCTTTTATTTTACCGGAATAAAGATTTTTTGAGCAAAAGTTCTATTTTCCGCATAAAAAATAGTGGCTCGATTATCCGGAGGGTTCGATTATCCGGAGTGATTTTTTTTTCAACACTCCGGATAATCGAGTCCGCCCTGTAACAGGAACTATTTAGTATAAGTGTTTATCTGTACAACTTTAAGTTGGAGATTTAAAAAATATTATAAGAACACGTGAAATAGCTTGAATTTTCAGTTATTCAAACTTTTTAATATTTTCCATAACGTTACTGATAATACTTATCTCGCAGCGCAGAATGATGATTTTTGTTTATGTTGTTCGATTGGAACCTGTGGGTCTCTAAACACAAACATCATCTCTCGAGTAAAGTTATAGCGAGAAATTAGACAAAATTCAATCGAGCTGCTGAAATTCCTATCGGAGATGGTGTTCTGCAAACATCAAATCACTTGATGCTGCACATTAAAAAATATTGGTATATTTCTCCTGCGCGAATGTTGATCACCAGAATCAAAGAAAGTTTGTAACTTTAAATAAGTGTTGGACGACGATTGACCTTCGTAGCTTAGTAGGGAAAGCACATGTCTAGCGAACTAAATCTTTAACATGCTGTACATATGCAAAAATCTAGTTTTAGAATATAGTAATTAGTTTCCAAGCCAATAGTCAATACCCGGAAAATAAACAATCAATTTACATTGAAAGTGCTGAATGTTAATATTTGTTTTAAATAATTTTCATGAATCTTTTAAGGCATTTCATCGCTTTTATATACAATCACAAATGATAAGTGTCCAGATTTTGATCTTGGGTGAACTGTTGACCAATTCCTACAATGTTTTTAAACTCTATACAGTATTCACGTGATTAATAAATCAGTGCATTTTAAGCGTCAATTAAACAATAAATACGAGTCACAATAATCGTTTTATATTCTCTTCAAATAGCTATTATTCAGATCCAAGCATCATAAGTTTGAAATCGAGGCCATGCATTCCGTTTCACGGTTTCACAAGAAAAAAGAATCCAAACCGATGATACATAAACGTCAATCTTCCTTGTATCCTCATTGACCCGTTCCAATCTTTGTACACTCACAAGAAGCATCCCCACGCTCTATTCACCCCAGCGCATGTTCTCATTAGTATTCAACACTGTGCATCAGACTTGAATTATATTCGCTTGCTTTTATTCAATTCGTTATATGCAAACAAAAGCCGCTTGCATTGGGTGCCATCACTCTCACTCAATAAACTCGCTACTTATAATATATACATCGTCCTAGACGACGACGGCGATGACCTGTTGATGGATTGCCGTGCTCGGTTGAAGGTTCAAATTCTGAACACAGCGCCACATCGCCCACCGTCGAATGACATTGATCATCACGATCGCGTATGGCGATCGAGATCTCACCGCTCGTCCGGGGAATGTAGCAAGTGTAACATGATTCAGAAGCCTGTGAAGGTGTTCGGCACCTAATCACATAGCATGACGTAATCTGTAAGTACTAGACGGCACAAAACTGAATGAACTATTCGTTCGAAGTCGATGTCGACGTGCATGTTGAGGTACGCTATCGTTCGGGTAATCCCAACACAACACAGCTTGATACAACCGCGTGTTACGATTAGCAAATTAGATTACCACTTGTTCCCGTTTAATTTGAACGCGCTTTTCTGAAGCAGTAACAAGTAAACGAACACGGACATTGCTGCAGTTCCTAATTCAGATTTTACGCTTGACACAATTCGGCGTGGTGTCGTATTTCGGCCACCCGGACCAAGACCCAGTATGAGCGGATCCCCGCTGAACCAACCTATAAATCGCACTTGTTCTGTGTGTGACATCGAGTAGCGGCGGCCCGGTTTCCCATGAGGCCAAATGGATGTTTTTGTACAAATAAAAAACCGGTCCTGTAGTTCAAAAAATATAAAACATAAAGGAGGAGTAAGAAATAACCAAAAATGCTCTTCACCACAACGGAGACTTCGTCGAAGACATCAACGAAGCGTCGACGGTCATAAAAGAGTATACAATCGTTCTCACACGCCTGAGTGATGACCTCTGCCATGCGGCCGGTAGTCGAATAGTGAGAATCGTATTGCGTCATAGGTACAGAATTATGGAAATTGTTCGTTTTGAAGTCAAGCTAATCCAGATGAAGTGGTGTTATTTTTTTCCTGAGCACGAACAATGTGGCTTCAACGGCTTTTGCAATATGAAAAAAACAAACAAAAACAAACCCAACCGGCAACACATCGCGAAATGATACAGCCAGTCAGTTGAACAGGAATTGTGTTCGATATTGTGTTTTGTCTGAAAATAACCGCGAGGTTAATGCTGTTTGCATATGTCACGGATGAAACGTGTGTCCGGATGCCAGATACAAAATAAAATTGAAAAATTTAGATTTATTAAAATAACGGCGATTATTATCAGCCGGTTAGACCACGGCAGATAAAAAATCGTCACACGATAGCCAGCCCTAATTTAATTCACAAAGGCGAAGGACACATGCTACTCTGCGCAGTATCATAATGGCCCACTCAATGTTGGTAATTCAAGCGCTAGTCGCCGGCCTCCATGAGAATGAGTGTCCGACCACGTACAGAAAACAACTCACAGCTGATTTTCATTCATGCTCTCGCTCTCGGTTTTTCGAACGAAACATATGTTTACGTTTTTCTTCTCGATGCCGTATTACGAATTTCGAACTGTGTTCTCCCGTTTTCGAACTTTGGCCCATCTTTCGAGAGCCTAATGCGACTGATTGCCCAACAATTGTGAAAGTCATCCTCTGCACACGAAATCGATCCTCTCTGATGTTGAGGAAAATGTCTACAGGAACCCATTCAAATAACACCGCAAAGTATCTGTGGAATTGAAGTCCGTTAATGTAACCCGTGAATAGAATTTATGACAAATCAAATATCGAGACGGAAGCACTCCGCGAACGACCTTCAAAAAATCAAAATAACATGTGCTTCGTTTGAACTTAATTCCCAGCAGTCAACGAGGGACGCAGCAGCTGACGCGTCTGGGCGCCACCCCGAAGCACTTTCGAATATCAAAAAGAGATTACACGATGGTGACGCATGGTCGCTCGTACGAATAAGCTGAGAATATTTCACTTTTATTTTTTTCTTGCACTAATAGATGACACGAATTTGCAAAAAAACGTTGCACAATGGGCTTGGATGCTTCTGAGGTTGGTCGAAATGCACGTACCCATGTATGCACGACAAGTTGATTCTCCTTTGGCTAACTATTACTAAGAACTTGAAACGTGAATAAATGAAGAATCCATGAAGATGTCGATTATCAAATATTTGTTATTGCCATATGTAAAAATAGCGAATTGTATAATGTGCATCAAATCGATCCACTGTATGTCGCTAAATCGGTCGCCGCCGTCGCCGTTGCCCTCGGCATCGGGTTCTTTTTCGCGTGGAACACGCCTGTAAACAAAATTTTAAAAATAATTCCGGGGTGGATAGGTGCTCAGGTTGTCGAAAAGGTGCTCGGATGCGAATCTTCTGGCACATTTGACTCAATTTTCCTTGGCCGCAGATGTGCGATTCATCACACTTATGTAACTTGGTTCCGAAGACGACGACGACGACGGCGTCCTCGCGGATACATTTTCCTATGGCGGAAATACAGAGTTTCGGTTGCGTCCTGTTTTCAACGAACGATCGGACATTCGGACATAATTGATGGCGGGACAGATGATGGCAGGAGCAGTTTCTACTTAGATGCTCGGTTGCAGCGTCATTGTGTTGCGAAATGTTTGCTTACTGAAGAACCGAAATTATCGATTGTCTCACCATTTTTTATGGTATGGCGCTCGTGTGGAGTAGGTTTTTGGCGTGGCTGTTTTGCATACTGCAAACACAAAAAAAATAATTGTGCTTATTCTGCGTCTCGAATGACTCGAGAATAGTCGAATTCGACACGTCTCACGTGAGACGACCGTGTAATTTAAATGGGAGGTATCGACAATTGTCACTTCATTCGAAACGCCTCACCTCATACGAGACGCAGAATAAGCACAAATGGCATGTGCCGATAGTGCAGTGTTTGGCACGTTGTTTGTTTGTTAAACAAATATGACATCTGACTGACATTTTTTCTACATGTTTCAGTAACAAAATGAATAAATTGGTCGATTATGACGGTACTCAAAATGAAAAAGGCGATTATGGCTTCATCGTCAGAAATATCCTTTTGCCCTGAATGCCTTTCAGAACAAAAATACATTTGCCATAAAAACTTAAATTCTCAAGGCTCTTCATTCTGGTAGATAAAAGAGGGAAATCCTTAGAGCAAAACTACCCAAAGAGTAAAAAAGCGTTCAAACTTACGAATATGGTGAGTAGTTAGAATGATAAGTTGTTTTAGTGGCAAAACAAATTTCGATAAAAATATATTTTTGGCAGCCTTCAGACGAAAAAGCTTTCATAAAAGGTAAAAGAATAAAAAACCTTTATAGATAAAAGGCTATCTGAATAAAAATATTATTACAATGTAGTTGGACTGATGCGTTGAGGCAAAATATTGGTGGGAGAAGAATCTTTAAAACGAAAAAGCCTACTCGAAGAAAAGGTCGTTTTGGCTTTTTCGCCAATAAGAAGTTTTCGCCTTGAAAGTCTTTTCGTACTAAGAATCATTGTATAATTTTCCATTGTTGTTGGTTATCCATGCTGCATTTCATGTGTAAAAGTTTTCAGAGCAACATGAGTATGGAAAGGGTAGTAGAACCGTTAGTCATTTAAGGCAATTTAGGTCTTGTGTTTTGAGCCCAGGTTAAACCCGACAACTGAGTTCATCGGCCATCACGACGCGCAGCAAGCCGCAGATTGGAACTCCACGAGCTACTCCAAAACTAGTTCCACCGTCCGAAAAGGAAATCCTAATGAAACTGGTCTCTTGTGGAATGGGAGAGATTTCTATCCCAAGGCGGTCATGAAAATTGGAAGAAAGTCCAAGAAATTGAAAAGGAAGTCCAAGTAACCGGAAGAGCAGAATAACGAGTCCAAGCAAAGCGAACAGTAGGGTGGAATGTATGGGAAAAATTGACCATCAAATATTAAAGAACTGTTAATGCTCAAAAGTTTCAACTCCTCGAAAAAAGTCCCTATGTAAA